>NW_024883891.1:0-38161 GCF_019059575.1 Amphibalanus amphitrite
TCCAGTGAATAACCGCTAGTGTCTGTGTCTGACCGCTAGGGCCCCTCTGACTCCTCAGTAGGTAGGAGGCCCTCTGTAGAGGAGGTCCTCTGTAGAAAGGAGGCCCTCAGTAGAGAGGAGGCCCCCTGTAGAGAGGAGACCCCTTTAAAGAGGAGGCCCTCTGTAGAGAGGAGACCTGCTGTAGAGAGAAGGCTCTATGTAGAGAGGAGGCCCTGTGTAGAGAGGAGGCCCTCTGTGGAAAGGAGACCGCCTGAATGCAGAAGGCCCTCTGAAGAGTGGAGACCCGCTGTAGAGAAGAGGCCCTCTGAAGAAAGGAGGCCCTCTGTAGAGAAGAGGCCCTCTGAAGAGAGGAGGCCCTTTGCAGAGATGAGGTCCTCTGGCTCTTTGAAGAGAGGGCCCTCTGTAAAGGAGGCCCTCTTAAAGGGAGAGACCCTCAGTAGAGAGGAAGCCCTCTGTAGAGAGGAGGCCCTGTAGCTTCTGTAGTTAAGAGGCCCTGTGAAAAGAGGAGGCCCGCAGTAGAGATCGGTGGTCCTCTGTAGAGAGGAGGCCCCCTCTGTGTTTTGACAAATGTTTTTGCAAATTTTTCGCGGCGCTTCGCGCCGCCGATTTATGTACATACGTACAGGTCAATACGAAATCTTGACTGTAATTACATAAACCAACCGTGTCAAATTGAATCAGAATTCATATGTGTGCTGTAAAGGAACTCCGGCTTGTACTGCAATGCTAAAAGGGTGGTAAAATTTGTGTTTTGGAGCTGTGTTTCGACACATTCTTTTGCAAATTTTCTCGGCGCTTCGCGCCGCCGATTTATACACCAATCAATAAGAGAAAATAACAGTGACTGTAATAACACCAACCGTGTCAAATTGAATCGGAATTCATATGTGTACTGTGAAGGAACTCCGGCTTGTACTAGCATGCTAAAAAGGTTGTAATATTTGTGTTTTAGAGCTGTGTTTTGACAACTTTTTTTTGCAAATTTTTGCGGCGCTTCGCGCCGCCGATTCATACACAGGTCAATAAGAGAGATCGTGACTGTATGCTACTATTTACTAATGCATTAGGCTAAAAGTGAGGTAACTATATCTACTTCTGGGTTTTTAAGTCGGTCGACCCGCCTCCCCCCCCCCCAGTAAAAAATCCGTGGCGACGCTCCTATATAGGTGGGTTTCACTAACTAAAACTACTGAGCCGAGTGACTTACGATAAAACTTCATCTTATAAACGACGAAGATCAAATGTCATTTTTTGATCTCGACATACTCGCTCCCTACCCCCCCCCCCCGGTCGTCAGAATTCATTCACCAGACCTGGTATGTCGGCCGACTGGTGACCCCCCCCAAAACGACCCCCTAGATCCGCCCTTGGCGAACACTAATTCGTGCAAGGGGTCATTTTCACTTCTCCTTCGGACGCCGCAGCACGCTACTTCCCGCCGCGCGGGGGGCCGAGGGACGCTACCTCCCGCCACACCGGATGACCATCGGGCCTGGGCGCCGCCGCGGCGGGCGATGGACGGCGCTACCTCAATTCAATCTCGAGAAAATCAATCACAAGCACACTGCCAAGTAGTGTACCAAGGTGGTCCAAATTTGTATCCGCCCCTCCTATTGGTCAACGTCACGGCCGCCACAGGGATGCATTACGTCATTCCCGTCTGCCAACGACCAATCACAGTATGGTACTTGCGTCTTCATGGTCCCTTCAAATCCTGGGGCCGAACGTAACCTGGGCCCCTGTGTAACCTTGGTCCCGGTGTAACCTGGGTACAATTGTACTCTGGTACTTATGAATGTCACCCGTTTGGTACTTCTTCACTACTTCTTAGAAGTACCCGTTAGTACCGATCATGTCTCACATAATAAGCTATTGGAACAAAATATCCATGTTCTTCTAATTATTCTCCTTTCACACTTTAAATAAATACTTTTGAAATGCATTTACTAATAAATTTCACAAAAACGGCTTGAAATTTTACGTCAAAATACTTACTCCAATTTCCACCATGAAACCAACACTATCCCAGCCAGCAATTTTGCTCCGGGCCCAAGCAGGCTCAAGTGCGGATTGCCCGAGATTTTTAGTCGGGCTAAAGTCGGCTAGGGCTTGGGCTAAAGTCGGCGTATGACACAAATACGCCGACTAAAGCCCATGCTCTGCCGGAGGTATGCCCGCTCTGCGAGCTCTGGACAGCCGTAGTTTAGCCCTAGTTCAGCGACGATTGGCGTTAGCCCGATTTAAGCCCGAGCAGTGAATCCATTTATATAGGAGATTACTCTGGGCCCGAGCGGGCTGAACTCCGGCAAGCCCACTCTGTGTGCCCTGTCTATCCCGACTTAAGCCATAGAAGTGAATGGGGTTTATACATTGCAAACTGCTGTGGCTTTGCTCGGGTTCGGCTCGAGTGATGGCTCCTGTTTTCTCAAGTCTCGACTTGACTTCATCTTGCTTTTGCTTCACACTGGATCAAGTAGCAAGGAGCAGCCAATGCACTTTCAGCAGGTTGTGCGGTTTCAATGCATATTTAAAATTGTTACGGTCACTCATATCTCTGTTAACCGGTCATCGAGGCTCGAGCATTGCAAAAGGAAAATAGTGGTTGACTTTGATTGAATGTATATTTCAAACGACTACAGACACGTCAAATGAATCACAAATACATGAAACAGTGGACTGCAAACTGCAGCAGTAATATGGCATGAGTCATGAAAAAACGCCATCAAAACTATAAAACAATCACAAGGCCCGCTAGCCTCCCTCCCCGTTCATAATACTTGGTTAAACACTCAACTGAAAGCATAAAGTAAGGAAGGCAAGTAATCGCTCATAAGACAAAAAGCAATAAGCAAACAATCGTTTATAAGGAACTTCACTCTGGTGAATGGGAGCTTTGGAGGCGTCTGACTCCTCCACACACACACACATCTGCAGTAGGTGGTCGGCCATCTTTCGGCGCAGTTTCCATATATGTAGGTATACCTACTTAATTATAAGCAGGCAGTTTCCGCTAAACCACTTGGCGAGGGCGACTGCGGCGTCCACCCGGTCCTGGTTTGTATAACTATTCCATTTTTTGGAACCATTTGCTCTAATGGTACGTACCTGAAAAAGAGATTAATTGGTTTAATTTACATTGCATGTTTGCTTGAAAAATAACTTATTGATCCATTAATACTGTAAAAACACTTCTCATTGATCCGTATAAAATGTTCATTTGATTTTAAATGCGGACAGAGAATGAGCGTGCTCGGTGATAAGTAGATAAATATTTGTGTTTTGTATTTCATTTTCCTGGGTCAGAAGTGCTGGTATTTCACAAAGATATAAAGGCACGGAATGCAGCTTTTCTGAGCGAGGGTATAAGTCGCCAGGCTGAACAGCTATTCAGCTTCATGTTTGATGGCGTCAAACTCAGTCAAAATCATGACGTTTACATACGATCAAGCGCACCATTCAATACACTTACCTACCGTAAAACTCCATGCCAGTCCACTTGATAAGAGCAGTGAGCACTATCCCTTCTTCGCGCTGTCACGCGCGCCCAAACATCAACCACCAAATGCCCCAACACCGGTGTGTCGTTTCGTCGCACAGCGCACAGACTGTCACAAACGCTGCACATGATTGGCGCAGAACTGCGCATGCGCGAACAGCCGAACAAGTATGGCTAAGCTCGGGCTTTACTCCAGTTAGCCGAAGGACACAGCCAGCTTGATCAGCCCGCGCTCCGCCCAAGTTAAGCCTGTTTTGGATGCTCGGGCAGATGTCGGGCTGAGCTACTGCTATCCGCACGTGGGCATAGCTGCGGCATGCCCCAGCTCAGCCCTAGTAAAAAATGCATTGGTTTTGATCAAAGTGGGCAAACCCAAGCTAAGCCCAAGCTGCCCGACGCCTGCCACAGTTCAGCCCAAGCGAATTGCTGGCTGGGATATTACTTGCTTACAGACCCGTGCGCACAGTGCGCGCAGTTTTATCGTGACGTCAGAGGGTGCTTCCTCAGTGGCGCCCCCTGGCGGGGAACGCGTGCAAAAAGTCCAGCTCTTAGGCATGTCCAAAAATGTGGTAGGTTTGCAAAAAGTGTTACCTCAAAGCCACAGGGGAGCAATGCCGCTTCAACCCTATTGGCCGTAGTGTCTAACGGTGGCGGCCATATTGCGCAGACCAAGAAACGGCTGCCGCCTGTGTTGAGGAATAGGGAATTCGGGACCTCGATTTACGTTTGCGGCCGCCGCATCCGTTACGTTCAAGTTACGTAGATACGGAACCCGGCATCTTACGCAGAATTGAGTGGGGAACACGATCGTATCTTCAGAATTCCTCAAATTCACTCGCCGGACCTACATTTGCCCCGGCCGAGGGGGTTAATTGAACCCACCTCGCTAATGCGCCGCTAATTAAACTAGAATTAAGCGGTAATTGGTCGTTTGCGACAAAGGATAGTGCAGAGTGACTGGTAGGAACCCACTGTAAAGGTCCCGGGTCAACCGGTGACCTCTGAGGTCAGGTCAAGTGATCTAAGGCACGGGTTCGGTTTTTGGTAAATAACTTCGCCAAAAATGGCCGTAGAGCCGCGATTTTGGCATCATCGTGTTCAGCTAGCTCAGGCGCATCGAGTGATATACTTTTTGTTCGGGTCAGGTCAACTTAGGTTGTTGACCTCAGGTCAAGGTCAGGTCAGCACCCCCAGGTCACGAAATTGGTCGAAAGAGGTCATGTCGCATATCATTCGATTCGGCAGGTCTTCCTGAGTCCATTGGTGGCTTTCCCGACTCGCTAGCTCAATTTGATCGGGAGTTATTGAAGAAAAACTGTGACCCTTGTGACGTCACAAATGACGTCACGCAAGGGCAACAATGCAAATATGAAGCATAGAACCTTGCAAGGAGTGCATGAAATCATGATTTTATATGCTTGAGATAGTTTCAGATCATTCTCGGCGCCAAAATAGCAATTTTCATATTTCCCCATTGACTTATAAAGGGCTTAACGTATTAGTTTCTTGTATCTGAGAATTTTTTAGGATTTGATCTTATTCTCCACTCAATTCTGCGTAAGATGCCGGGTTCCGTGTCCACATAGCTTGAACGTAACGGATGCAGCGACCGCAAACGTAAATCGAGGTCCCGAATTCCCTATTCCCCAACACAGGCGGCGGCCGCTTCCTGGTCTGCGCAACATGGCGGCACCGTTGGACACCATCTGGCGGCCGATTCGCATTCCACATTATATACCGGGGTTACATGAGCGATCCGTTCCAAATACGCACTACGGTAATGCGCATCAGCTCCCCACAAACGGATCTACGGCACCGGTTACATGAGACTAATTCGTTTTATCTACGTCAAACGGATCTTGTTTGGCTCACCCGGGCTGACTCCTCGACGGCCGGTAATTCGCATCACAAACGGAATAGGATTAGCGTACAGTCATGGCGCAGTTGCGGCATTTACCGGGACGACTGAGCTAAATTTTAAATACTTATATCATTTGATAGGCTCAAAAACATTTAAAATTAACATGAAATCAAAAAATGAAAACAAAGTTTTCTTGTTTTAAGTCAGTGGGCACTGATTCGCCATGCAGCGACAGCAGGGTGGTCAGAAAAAATTATCTATCAAAATATTTCATTCATTTTATTTCACATGCAAAGACTAAACCAAAATACCAACATTTTTTTTGCTATTTTCTACGAGGCAGCCAATAAAAAAAAAATGATTAGTATTTTGCATTTTGACGCTTCCAGTCAGCAAAGAATAGTTCTTGTGAAATACGGCCCGAATCGTGTGCCTCGGACGTTTCGGTTACATGAGCGATCCGTTCCAAATACGCACTAAGCTAATTCGCATCAGCTCCCCAAGAACGCATTCAGAGCACCGACTACATGAGCAAATTCGTATCAGTGACGTCAAACGGATCTAGTTTGGCTCTCGGCCCGATGCGCATTACAAACGGAATAGCATACAAATGTGGCGCACTTCCGTAGCAATAGAGGTGACTAAATTAAAAATTTATTATCTTATGTCTTTTTTGCATTTAATCTGCTCAAAACATTCTCAATTAACTTAACAAAAAAAGGTTGAACATAAAGTTGTCTTGCTTTGACTCATTGGGCAATTGCCTCTCTTGATTCGTCTGTAGTGCTGTCAGAAAAATGTTTCAACTGAAATTATGTGGATATTTACTATTTGGTTTTCTCTAAATTTTTTGTTGAAAACTTGACAACATACCGACATATTTTTTTAAATATTATTTCAAAAGAAGAAAATGAAAAAATACCTATTATTTTGCATTTTAATGTTTCTTTTTGCGAAGAAATAGTTCCTGTAATACGTATCTTGGTCCTATTCGCTTCTAAGCCTCTTTCCCAGCGGATTTTGTTCGGACCGCCGATTCGTATTAGCAGGTGGATACATGAGTCGGTAGTACGCTCCTGATTCGCATTAGCGGTGAATCCGATCGTGATACGTATTTGCTTTGCTCATGTAACCGCGGATCGGATCGCCGATTCGTACTAGCAGGTGGCTACATGAGTCGGTAATGCGTTCCTAATTCGAATTAGCGGCTAAATACGTATTTACTGTGCTCATGTAACCCCGATAATAGAGTTCAGTGCTCAAAGCTAAGAAATTTACCGGGGTTACATGAGCAAGTAAATGCGTATCAGGAACGGATTTTCCTATTCGCTCACCATTGTAGTCCGTTTGTAATGCGTATTAACTCTGCTCATGTAACCCCGAGCATTGTCCCTTTGGCCTTGTGAATGGGAAAAAGACAGAGCCACTGTCCATCACGTAAAAGCTAGCTGTTTTGAGGAAATCACACTGTATTGGTATGTTATTTTTGTATCATGAATCACATACAAACCAATCAGTATTTGTGTAAAATGGCAAAATGAAATTTTTAAACCCCTAATTATCATTGCTGTAGTGCTTTTATATTATTTATATGGTTTTTATCTGTTGCTTCAGTTTTTGTATTCTTGACATTTAAAAATTGTGAATTGTTATCAAATGTAGTGAAGGTAAAGTAGGTGAGAGTGGGGAAAGATGCCCAGGGTTTTACTATGTCATATATTATTCGAAAATGACGATTGGAAAGCAAAAACTTGTAGTTTCAACGGAAGCCGACATCATTTTTCTCCAAAAATATCACACCTTCGTGCTTGAAATATGATAACGTTTTTTGCATTTTCCTGAAGAAGTGAAAGGGGGCATCTTACCCCACAGGGTGGGAAAGACGCCCCCTGGCGTTGGGTAAGATGCCCCCTGCACTATAAGTGACATAAATGGGCACGTGAGTCGCCTGAACGAATCAGTAGTCCCTTCGGGCCTGCAGTAGACACCAAACGTCATCGTAAGGGCCCTCAAAAGTAGTCGTAAGGGGCTTCAGAGGTCATCGTTAGGGCCATCATAGTCCAGCGCGGCCAAGCAAGCCTCCGTGGTGGCGTTCGGAGACCACTGTGGGGCCCTTATAGGTCTTCATGATGCTTGAGGGCCCTCGAGCCCATCGTGGGGACCTCAGATGCCAGCGCGGCCCGTGGAGCCAACGTGGGAGCCCTCAAAGGATGTCGTGAGGGGCCCTGGAGCCAATAATGTGGCCTACAGAGGCCGTCGTAAGGGCTCTCAGAGTCAGATGCCGCCCAAAAAGTCGCTGTATGGGCCGAGAGACCGGCATGGGGAGCACCCGACCGTACTGGACTCTCAATAGTCCCAGATCGGCTTTTGTCTCTCATCCACTGAACTCTATAATGTGGAATGCGCATCGGCCGCCAAATGGTGTCCAACGGTGCCGCCATGTTGCGCAGACCAGAAAGCGGCCGCAGCCTGTGCTGGGGAATAGGGAATTCGGGACCTCGATTTACGTTTGCGGTCGCTGCATCCGTTACGCTCAAGCTATGTGGACACGGAACCCGGCATCTTACGCAGAATTGAGTGGAGAACAAGATGAAATCCTAAAAAAATCATCAGCTATAAGGAACTAATACGTTAAACCCTTATAAGTCAATGGGGAAATATAAAAATTGTTATTTTGGCGCCGAGAATGATCTGAAACTATCTCAAACATATAAAATCATGATTTCATGCACTCTTTACAAGGTTCTATGCTTCATATTTGCATTGCTGCCCTTGCGTGACGTCATCTGTGACGTCACAAGGGTCACCATTTTTCTTCAATAACTCCCGATCAAATTGAGCTAGCGAGTCAGGAAAGCCACCAATGGACTCAGGAAGACCTGCCGAATCGAATGATATGCGACATGACCTCTTTCGACCAACTTCGTGACCTGGGGGTGCTGACCTGACCTTGACCTGAGGTCAACACCCTAAGTTGACCTGACCCGAACAAAAAGTATATCACTCGATGCGCCTGAGCTAGCTGAAAACGATGGTGCCAAAATCGCGGCTCTACGGCCATTTTTGGCGAAGTTATTTACCAAAAACCGAACCCGTGCCTTAGATCACTTGACCTGACCTCAGAGGTCACCGGTTGACCTGAGACCCTTACAGCGGGTTTCTACCAGTCACTCTGCATTATACTTTGCCGCATACGACCACTTTACCGCTTAATTCTAGTTTAATTAGCGGTGCATTAGCGAGGTGGGTTCAATCAACCCCCTCGGCCGGGGCAAATGTAGGTCAGGCGAGTGAATTTGAGGAATTCTGAAGATACGATCGTGTTCCCCACTCAATTCTGCGTAAGACGCCGGGTTCCGTATCTACGTAACTTGAACGTAACGGATACGGCGTCCGCAAACGTAAATCGAGGTCCCGAATTCCCTATTCCTCAACACAGGCGGCAGCCGGTTTCTGGTCTGCGCAATATGGCCGCCACCGTTAGACACTACGGCCAATAGGGTTGAAGCGGCATTGCTCCCCTGTGCTCTCATCACAGGTATGTAATAAATGATTTGACAGGCTGCTTGAAGGACAGCCTACGGATTTAGGGGGGCGTCTTTCCCCATCAGGACAGGGGGCATCTTACCCCAAGGTACCGAGGTAACATTAAATCAGTACAATTTGTTAGCCATAAAACTACACCCTGAAACAAACTGTTTGGGACACAGTACACGCATGTTAATTTATCACGACTATGGCACGGGACGCAAAAATTATCTACCTTCTTTGATATTTACAATGTTTTGACACCAAAATATTTTTTTGAAAGCAGCAAATAAAAAACATGCAATCACCAGCCAGCCGTTGCCCAACTGAGCCTCGCAAATTTTTGTGCAGTTAACAAGGCAGGCTTCCGCTTTACGCTAAGAACATTTATTTCCAGGTTCGATTCTTTGTTTCGCCGCTAGAGGGGGTAGGGCGTCTTTCCCACCCTGGGCATCTTACCCCACTCTCCCCTACAACAATGCTATAGGTATTAGTTGTGGTGCTGAGGATACCACTAAATGAGAATAATAGCAAGATAAATGCTGTATTCTTGCAAGTCATTGTTGCCTATCTGTTAACATTACCTGTGAATCAAAATAATGATTAGCCAGCTGATGGGGAATCAATATTATGATTATCTGTTTAAAGTGAATCAATTCCTTGATTGCCTTTCACTACCTATAGAATTCAAATTGTTATGATAGGAGCAATATTATTTTGCTTAGGAGATAGTTCAAGCATTTCTGTTCAAGATCAGGCATGCTCCTTCTTGAAACACTCTCTTATTTTTATGTGATTGGTAAGTTAGAAATGGTCTGCATTTATGCCCAAAAGGAATCAATCTTTTGATGCCTCCATATTTTGATTCCAAAGGTCTAGTTTGCCCAACTGACTTTGACTTGCACTACAACTAGGCTTTAAATCACCAGACTTTGTTGAAAATGATATTGCATATTAATATTGAAATAAAGTGTTGTCTTCAGAATTGTGATCATCTTCCAGGGTTCAACAGGCATTATTATTAACCCCAGATCAAGATACCAATACCAGTCGAAGTCATGGTGGTGGAGGTAGGCGAGCATGAGCAGGCGATGGATTCTGGTGCTGCACATTCTGAAGGTATGTTAAAACAAGTAAGAATCACCCACTCTAGATAGATGAAGATGCACTTGCTTTTAGTACACTTGATGAAGTACACTTGATGAAGTACACTTGATGAAGTACACTTGATGAAGTACACTTGCTTTTCAGGAATGTGGTATTTATTATTCACTGTGCTTAAACCTGTAGCAGCTTCTTATGGTTTGGGTCTGCTGGGAGTAGGTTTACGTTTCATAGCTACTGATGTTGCGTTAGTGTCATTTCATAAGCTTATTGGGATGCATATTTATGGATGGATCTGCCCAAATAGGTCTGATTTACCATATTCAACTGCTCCTTCATCAAACAAATAACAATCTATTTAAGGTCATGGCATGTTATCATCACAGAGGTGGGCAGTGACTCACGACTGTATGCAGGTTCATAGAATGTTTGAATTCAATGGCTCCAAATAAATATTCTTGCCCTAGCTCTGAGCATGTCATCCCTGGTGGCTCCTGGTAATCTTTATAATGGTCTGGTAGGCATCACTCGGGCTCATCAGTTATCACAGCAAAGGTATGGTAAATTCGTATTTGAAAATATGGAATGAGTGAGACGTCGCCCGATCGTCGTAATGGTCATAAATTGAAATACTGCTGTAAAAACTCGCTTCGTTTCGTGTCCATAATTCGTGCATGTGTCTTCGGTCTCCCTAGGAAGCACGGGACGGGCAATGACGGTTGACGTGAGCGTCCGATGTTGGAAGCAGCCAGCGCTGTTTGCGACTGGCGTGGCCCCAGCTTTGGCTTTGAGAACCGACTTCAGTGACGACTCTATGTTGGATGCTATGCTCGTTAACTTTGTGATCTTCGAAGAATGAGCTGTTATTCAATGTAGCACGAAGAAATCATTTTAATAGCCCTGTCATTTGTCATTTCTGACTATCAATATGAATACGATATGCACTAGAAAACATCATCGATGCGTTCGTTTTCAGATTAATCGACGAAATATGCCTATTATGTTTGACAGACGCATCTTCAGACATGGAGGAAGTTGAAGACGTCGCCACCTCTGCACCAGCAGAAGGCAATGAGGGTTGGGCGGACGTCATGTCCCGGCTCCTAAGTGCACCAGCGCCGAAAAAGAAGTATGTCATCCTCTCAAAGGCCAAAAAAGCGTTACCAAAGGATGATGCAGAGGACGAACCAGAAGAGGAAGCCTCCGATCCGGGCTTCGATGTAGAAGGCGCGGAGGCAGCGCCGATTGAGAAGAAGAAGCGAAAGACTGCCAGGTCGCATGCGGCGAAACGTAAAGAATTGGTTGAAAAGCGGAAAAAGGTAAGTAAAATAGTATTCGTTCATCGCCGATTGATTTAAATTAAAATGGAAGCTCAGCTAGTTTTTTTTTTAATTCGCGCAAGCCTCACACGTAGAGAATGGCATCTGAAATGCAAGGACATAGAGCTTTTATTAAGTGTTTGTTGGCTTATCGAATCGAATTATCTTTGATATGCTGCGTGTAACACCACGTATTTTTCAGCTCAGAGAATGGGAAATGATGGGACGAAAGAAGCCAGACATTCGAGAAAAAGATCGAGAAAGAACCTTGTGCAAAATAGCAACACGGTAAGTAAGCAATAGCACTGCGCTCTGCAAAGCAGTAATATGCATTGTAACGTCCATGCATGATTACGTCATTAAATTTTATTTGTAAACCGTAGATCTGGGCGTGTGGAAAACAAAAAAAAATCGTTAAAGGTAGTGTGCCAGCTTTCCTGGACCGTATGGAGTTAATGGCCCAGATAAGGAGAACCGGATTTTTAGAACTTATCCATAGGGGAAAGTGGGGTAAGACGGGCACCTTAACTTTGGAGCCATTTTTCGGCCGGTTAGAAACATCATAGAAACGGGAAACTGGGTGAAAACCTTTTTCAGACATTTTACTTTCATTTGCCAGAAGATGAGACTTAGACCTGATTCAACAAATAAACTGCAGCTATTTTTGCAAAACCTTGCAAAAACCCGTCTTACCCCACCCCATGGGGTAAGACGGTCACATGGGTAGGGCAAGACGGCCAGCTTCTTTCACCGATCAGCGCAGCTCGCAACAAATGCCCGAGATTAGCCGCATTTATACAGTCGCTCGTTGGTCTCAAGTGCTTCGGAAATGGCAGTATACGAGATTCGTGCAGAAGGCGTATGCTCCTATATAGGCCCTAGTTCAGAAGCCATGTAGAACCGTTTTTCACATTCATTATTCGAGAATAAACTGTGCCGAAGGAATATTGCTAACATGTCTGTGAGTATCGGAATCGAACATATTCTTATTAGAAATGCTTCTTTTTTCCTACAGCAACAAAAATATTTTCACCATTACAGACCCATTGGGTTCATAGTTGCCCGTCTTACCCCAAACTCAATGTCAGAAGTTCAGCACGATTTTTCGCTGTGGACAATTTGATGCAGACAAAGCAAATCCGCCGTAAATGAACACTGTTGGCATATGAGTGTACCACAAGTGATTGCGAGTTTTTAACTCTATAGTGCTGTACACAAAAGCTTGCACAATACATTATGGATGTTTTCAATGAAATGAGTGTTTTAAAGAAATCAAAATAAAAGATTATCGACTGAACACAAATTCACCAGACTTGAATGGTGGTGTGTAGTGGGAAAGGCAATTCTGGTCCTAACTTTTCTTGCTCGTAGCGCTATTGGTTTGGTCTGCAGAAGGGGTGCCCGTCTTACCTACCCTGACCGTCTTACCCCACTTTCCCCTACCTTCAAAACTCATGGAAACGTCTTAAATTCTTCAAATTTTGAGTACCCCAGTGCGAAATTCGCCCCGACGGGTTGTCGGTCGTACCCCAACCACATTTCACACCACTATGAACAATAAATGCACACACTGAAATCGCTATTACCGATATGCTCATCCAATCAAGTTTCGATAAACCCGTTCATCATCATCTCCTGCGGTTTCGAACACGCCTGTTAGGTGGTGCGGTAGACCGCGCCCAAAGCCAGGGCCCCGGTAACGTGAGGTAGCCGAGTCGGGGCAGCGTGCGCTGACCCAAGCCGGGGCCGCGCGTCCTCCCGGTGTCATGTGATAGCCCGGGGCTGCCCGCGGGGATGCGGTAGACCGCGCCCAAAGCTGCGGCCCCGGCTTGGGTCAGCGCACGCTGCCCCGACTCGGCTACCTCACGTTACCGGGGCCCTGGCTTTGGGCGCGGCTTCTGCTCATACTTTGTGGTGCGGTGGTGGTGCGTCGGGCCGCGCGCTCTGACTTCGGCCAAGAAAAATGCGTCAGCTGATCATTGTCATTTCTGCCACTTGTGTGTGGTGAAATGGGGTCATAACTTAAGAGACGGCTTTTTCATATCAATTATTTTACATAAAATCATATTTCAAACCATAAATAATGTTCGACAGCCAAATAAAAGAAACAATACCAATACAGGCTTACAGTTTAAGGCTCGACATTGTGTTGTCTACGATTAGACAGCTGATAACTCATTCCCGTACGTCGTAACTCTATAATGACCTTTGCTTATTGTCACATGTGCGCCGCATTCGCGATTGTTGCCGACGCCTGTTTGCAGCTCAGTCCACTACAGTTGTTATACATATCGAAAAACCGATAAACTTTTAGGCGAAAAAGGCACTATTCCAGGCCCATTTTTGATTTTTTTGCGATATTAGGTAAAAACAGAAGCTTCTTATCCTAGGAAAAATAAAATGGAAAATCTTTTAAAGGTGGCACACTACCTTTAATGCAAAAAAATGGGTTATTTCATTTTGTATTGAATATTGAATTAGTAGAAAATTGTACGTGAGCTGAGCTTGCTGATTTGTTCGAAATAATTTTCTTACTATTTTTGTGGTGTTAATTCTTTGACATCCTTGAAATCCTGCGCTCAGCCCTATTCTACACGACCCACGCTACCCCCAATTTAGCCCGGATGAACAGAGGGCTGTTCACGGGCCCTGTGTGCGGTCGTACCGCACACAGCCTCCAAGCTCCGCCCACTGCGTCCCTACGTCAGCATTCCGTCACCGCACACAGCGACCGCTGTGGCCGGTCGGGACTGGCCACAGCGGACCGTCCACCGCACGCAGCCGTGACGTCAGAGCCGCCTACCCATCCCCTACCCCCACGCCTGCTGGACGCAGCGGGCCACCGCACACACCGCACGCAGCAGTGTGCGGTGCCCGTGAACACCCCTCCGGTGGTACGCTCTTCCCACCACGGTCCGCCCACGGGTGGCTGATGACTCACACACATCACCGTTCTCCGATCCGCCAGTGGCGTGGTGCAGCTGTTTAACGCCGTCAGGAAGCAGCAGGCCGAGGTGCAGAGCCAGCTGAAGGAGGCCGGCGGCTCCCTGAGGAAGACTGAGAAGGCCCTGAAGGCGGTCAGCAAGCAGACGTTCATGGACCGGCTCCGGGATGGCGCCGATGCCGAGCCGGCAGAACAGGTGGGACACGACACGGCACACTTCGGAGTAATTGGTGGCGCCTGCTATGCTGCATGAGGCTTCGATACACTCACAGGATTTCCGTTTGCATTGTTGTTTACTTTGTCGACCTTAATGCAAACTGTATTGTCAATAATATTTATGTGGGACTATTTAAGGACATCAGCTATGCGCTTAAAACGACATAGTATCATGACAAGACATGGCAGAACAATTACATGATCAAGTATTTCTTGGTTGCAATACTGTCAACGGCGGCCGCTGAGGCCCTGTGTGACTCACTGCATCCCTCCGTGTGTCCTCAGTCGGCTGAGTCGGGTGACCGGGCCACGTGGAGTGTGCTGCGTGACGACTACCTGCCCGAGGCCGGCCACAAGGACTGGGACCAGGACAGCGACGCGCAGGAGGACAGCGGCTCGGCAGGCGACTCGGACGACGATCTCTGAGCGGACGACGGGCTGGGCTGGGACAAACTGTGAGCGGACAGCTGGTTGGGCTGGGGATCAGTCATCAGTCATCACTGCACTGACCGGGCACTGCGGTGCGGCTGTCAATGTTGCGAGCTGCCGCGCCCCGGTGTCCCTGGTGCGATGGTGTCAGTTGTCTCCTCGGCATTGTTGGCTGCAGATTGTATTTTACCTGTATGTGCTTTTTTGCAGTAATATATGACCGCAAATGTATTTGTCTTGAGATGTTTTGGGCAGGCAAAGTATTAACCCGCGCCCTGCTGGGGGGGGGGTGTTTGAACACCCCCCCCCCTTGTGGTTTTTCGCGAATATCTCAAAAAAGGCGGCGCGGAGCGCCGCCGTTTTTGGTACACCTTATCATGCATCAATTCTACACATGTTGTGAAAATTTCAGACCAAGGTCATTCAAGGTCAGGTCACCAGGTCACTTGAAGTGACCTCACCTCATAAAAAGTTTCAATGTCTGTCATAGCTACACCGAGTGACCGATCGCTTTGAAACTTTCAGCGATTGCTAAGAGCAATAGCATGTACAAAATGTATATCTCAGAATTTTGATATCGATGACCTAAGGTCAGGTCAATTTTGCGACCTCCCCATTATAAGTCAATGGGAGAAAATTGAAATGCGTCTCTTTTGGACGAAAGACATTATAAACACTCCCAAACACTGAATTACAAGTGGTTTAGACACACTGAACATGAAAATGGTGTCCGTGACCCCTGTTTATGCCCTGAGGTCATCTTAGGTCACGAATGGTATCTAACAGTTTTTCGCAAATAACTTTTGATAGAGGCATGCTAGAGCGATGAAAACACCTTAGATGTGTTCAGCTCGACGATACGTATCTACTGATATGCAACATGACCCTTTCCGGTCAGGTCATGACCTTGACCTGAGGTCAAATTTTCAAGTTGACCTTTCAAGGTCAAGTTATAGTTCATTCGATGCGTCTTGACGAGAGGAACACGATGCCGGTAAAAGTAAGCTCGTACAAGGCTTGGGTCAAAAGTTATTGCAGAAAAACTGTTTCCGAAAAAATCGGCTATTTTTGCAGTTTTTGCCCCCTGCAGGCAAAACCGTTGACGTTAGGTCAAATCTGAGAGAATTACTCAGAAAGGGCGTTAATAGGGCTATCGAATGCGCTTTTCCGCGGCGCTGTAGCTCTATTGGTTCCCGAGTTATGCGTTGGCTTCTTGGAAATTTTCGACATTCGACCTGGAAATCGGCGAAATTTTGCCTTCAATGACCTCTGGTGACCTGACCTTTGACCTGACCAAAAAATTGACCGAAGTGATTTCGTCATTATTTTTGACGCTCTTTCGAACGCCGCCTTCCGCGTATCGCTACGTGGCCCAGGAGCCGAGTTAGAAGGGGGGTGTTCAAACACCCCCCCCCCCAGCAGGGCGTGGAAATCCAGGACCCCCAGCCGGGCGCGGGTTAAGTAACATAACGTCAATGATTTACTACGAGGTCGGAGTTTCGCTTCGAAATGTGCCGCATATTCTGAAACCCTAGTACCTACTTGACGGCACGCATTTGGAGAGGTAGTGTCACGTTTGGCTTTTTGACGAAATTCTATTGCAGAATGTTGATGGTGCTCAGACCGATTCTAAGAACTTCAAGTCCATCTATGCAAATTGGAGACCGTTCTGGGAAATAACCTTTGAAGTCCAAGCCAAGCGTCACACCCCTTCGGCGATCAACCAATTAGACTGAACTGAGAGGCGGTCTGGTACAAAGTGCATCATTTATTGACATTCAACAAAATGAGTAAAAAACACACAAAAGGAAAGACACCGCACTCAACAAAAGATCCAACAAGCCAGACAAAATGCCCTGTTTCAAGTACATTCTGGGTGGACAAGCAGCCAAGACGATTGAGGAAGAGACTATGGATCAATGCTTCCATCCGTCAGTTACATACACCGCATCCATGAATTAACGAACAAACGAGTCTTCCTCTGATTGAGATCACATCACTAAATCGAGAAGTCGACGATAACTATCATCGCATGTTTAATCACAAGGGTTTATTGCCAATGGTACTCGTACTGGAAAAAAGTGATCAGCCCCATATGTAAATGTATCACAAACGACTTCATGACTATACAATGTTCACAAAACTTGATTAGGAGATAGGAATACAAAAATTGGTTTCACTCACAACATATACGATATGACTAAGGCACGTCCTTTTCACGGCACATCTCGCAATGCAGTGACCACAGCACCCTGAACGACCTTGCTCGGTCTCAATTTCACACTCCGCAATTTCAGCAGACCTGAATAGTTCTGCATTTGACAGCACAGCACGACTAGATAGCACCAATCCTGAAATAACTCGCCACACCGGTAACGCTGACCACATCCCTACCACTGTGTCAGAGCTCCACCACCATCCTGGCAGCCCGTCGCCGCCGTCTGCACACGGCCGACCACAGCTGCCCGTGCAGCAGCGAGGCCAGCAGCAGCAGCGTCAGCAGCACGGTGGCGACGCGCAGCAGGCTGCGCTGCCGCTCCCACTCGCGCAGCTCGCTGACGTGCTGAAACCGGTTCCGATAGTTGGCTGGCAGCTCAAACTGCGAAGGCCGCGGGAACAGCGCTTCGAGGAAGTCGACCAGAAGGGCGTACACCAGTCGCGTTTCGGACTCGGGCGCAGCGCCCACGTTGTTGTTCAGGCAGATGAATTTGCGCGGCGCGCGACGCAGCGAGTCGAGCGCGCCCACCAGCAGACTAGAGTTGGAGTTGGAGTACCTTGTTGTTTATGGCACTCAGTGGTGTTTCATTCACATGAGAAATACTACTGCTGGCAACTCTGACATGCTGTGCTATGAATACATTTGCAATCATGAGGCACTTGAACTTTTTCTTCTGTGGGCTGTATGAGAAAATGTCACAATGATCAGTGGCAAAAATCACTATTCAGTTGGTTGGTAACAAGACAAATGTCACAAGTCATACACATGTATTGACAAGTATTCAGTCATACACTTGGTGACAAGACGAATGTCACAAGTCATACACATGTATTGACAAGTATTCAGTCATAAACTGCTGCACTGCACAACCAAGTAGCCTGGTAGGTGCCCTACTTCTCACTGGCGAGCAAGATGTGGAAGGAGGATGTCGAAGTAAACTGAATACAAGGTACCAACCAGGCTACCCAGGTATCCATCATCACGCTCGACCTGGATTATGGCGATGTCACCCATGCCTGCCAGCACCAAGTCGCAAGAGTTCACCTTCAGGAGAGCCATGCCTAACTGCACCTGGCCATAGTACTGGTGGTTTTTCTTCAGGGTAGCATTTTCACCATCAACGTCTAGCCAGCGCACCTTTCTCTCACTGATGATGTCTGCTGCCGACATAGTTTTGCCACACACAGGGCTTTTCACTTCCACCAGTCGCACCGCCTGACCGTCATGCATCACAACGCCATCTGGTGAGCATCCAAGCCATGGACAGCCTGGCTGTACAAGGAGCCCACACGTCACAAGCTTTCCCTGACAAACACCCTCATACAATTCCAGGGCATGCTTCTCTGCTTTGATGCCATGCGCAGTTGCACTGTTCCCCGCCCAGCATTGGGCCTTTTCCAGACTCCTCAATTTTTTTTCCCAGTCCCCACCCCTTTTTGAATAAGTCATGAGGCTATGGCAGACAGAACCAGTGATCCTCACTTCTCTTTCGCGACGCCACATCTCTGAACCCTGAGGAGCTAGGGCAATGTTAACAGCCTTCTCAGTGGTCACTGCGACACGCTCATCATAAAACTTCCTGACCTCTTCCTCCAGGTCTGGCTCACCACAGGAGATGGCACCGCTCGACACAAGAAGTGTGACATCTTGGCGCTTTCCATCCAGAGCATCACACACACTTTGCTCTGGCTCACTACCACGACCGCGTTCGAACAGGGCCAGCGCTGAACCAGGAGCAGCTCGTACCAGTTCTTCCAGAGCAGATCCAGCACTGCTCTGTCTGGAGGGAACTGGTACTACATTCACATGGCAGAAGTCTGCAATTCTTTTGCCCTCATATGGATGCTTCCCACCTGTTTTCCATTTTTTCTTTAGGTCAGTGGTTGAAAGCTCCTCCAGGTCATTGATATCATGCCTGCAACAAAGTAGAACTCTGTTAGTAATTGCACAGGCATATCAGTCAGGGAAATTGTGGTTATTTTTTAAGCTTTCCATTTCTGGAAAGCTGTTCCAAAATGTAAACCAGTAGCGGGTTCAAGGCCATCTATGGGTTTCCCACTCTATTTAGTTCCTTAAAACCAGATGGCTTTTTTAGTTTGGACTGGTGAATCAGACTGGTGCTATGCCAGCCCAGCCAGGTCAGAGTATAACAGTAAGTAGAACAGTAAGTAACAATAAAAATTACCTGTTGATGTAGACTAATGTAGCTGCAACATGCTTGCAGGCACCAGCCAGGCCAGCCTTGCATGAGCACAATGAACCCTTGATGCATCCGCTCCTGCTCAGAGTGACTCGTATCTCATGAGGAGGTGCCTTCAGATTCGATGTTTGCAGGCACAAAGAGCAAATCACAACATCTTCGGTTTTGTTTGATGAGTCAACACCACAACAAAGTAAGTGCTTACTGTTCAGGATCGACTCTCCCTCCTTCAGACAGCGCACGCGACCTTCCTTGTACCCCTGAAACTCTGCCTCCAAGAAATCTAAAATGACGTCTAGTCCAAGATGAAAAGGCATGCTTTCTTCTTCTTAGGCCGCTATTACAATATTCCCGATATTCTTGAATCAACAAACACCATCCAAAGTCCTCCAAACACCTCAACGACCCACACAAATCCACGCAATCCACGCATCAATCCTAACGTTCGACGCATCTGCGCCAAGTTCGGTATCCTATTTCCTCACTAGCGCCACCCCTAAATTGCGGACAGTGCACGAGGCGAATAAGCCAGCGGGGCCCATTAGAACCGATCAAGGCCATATATACAGGGTGTCCCAGAATTACCCGAACATTGTTAATTAGCGTATAAAATAAGGCAAACATGATTGCGCTTTTTTCTTTTTACCGTCCTATATAGTCAACTAGGGTGGCTGTCAAATAGCACATGCAATAGATACGCTTGTTACAAGATCAGCCGACAATGATGGAAAATGCCAGCCATTGCTGGTCTCAGTTGTTTTACGGGTCTCCCGGAACTGGGTGTAGGCCTGTTTTCTTTGACCTCTTGCCGGAGGATATTACGATCATATAAAGATAAACTTGACATCAAAGTGTTCCCAGGCCATAAGGTATTATCCCCAAAACAAAAATTTCTGCCTACACCACTTTTGCTGCGTTTTTTACATCTGGAGTGGAGAAGCTCCATGTCTGAACATGGCGCGACTTTTGGCTTCCAACAGATTTGGTTTCCAAAACAAACCCGTTCATGGCCACTTGGTTCACGGCATCCAGTTTTTGTACTGGTAGAGTATTACCGCAATAGTACTCTACGGTTGTCTTTGGGCCATCATATCAAGCCCAATGATTGCACGGTGGCTCAAAATGTCTCACAATATGATTTTCGACGGGTGCCTGGCCGTCTCTGCTGTTGGGGCGTTGTAGTCATCTGACGTTCACACACGCCTTTTTCGGGCGGTTCGAATGACATAATACCTTCGTTAGACCACAAAGTGTGCTTCAATATACTGTTTTGTTGTATATGATATGTTTTTGGGATGAATTGTAGTGATTTGCGCTGCTTTTCCCGTAGTTTTCGCATATTTTGTTCTGGCGAAGGACCCCAACTTCCAAAATTTTGTCGAAGATAGTGGTGCAAGGTAGACTGATGTTTTGTAGATAATCCTGATCTATTGCTTAACTAGTTTTTAGTTAGATCGGTGACGTTTGTTGTCTATGACAAGCAACCACCTGTTTGACAACTGGTGCATGGCCCTTTTTGGCCGAGCCCAAGCTTGTCAATCAGGTTTATCTCTTGCTCTCTCTCGCTTCGTTAGCTGATATAATTGCGCTTTGCTCAATCCTAACTGCATGCAGATGAGCTGCTGAAGCTCTCCAGCAAAAACCATGCCGAAAGTCCGTTTACAAAGTAGAGAACGGGAGTTGATTCACCATGGTTGCCTGTTAGTGGCTTAAGCTGAAAACGGAAAAGGACTACTCTTACTTGACTCTGGATAATAGGGGAAGCCGGGGTAAGCCCGGGCGCGGGGGAAGCCCGGCCACCCCGTTTCCGGCTAAATTATTCACAATAAAATGCTCAACTGTTTGTCCTTTCAGCGTGGCAGCTAAGGTAACGCCAGTAAAAAAGTTAAGGCTAACAAAAATTGCATATTGTTAAATTTATAGAGCAGAAATGATATTTTAAGGGTTTTTAGCTAAAAAGTGAGATATGTTGCACTGTTAATGTTATACCATACAGTACTAATATTTATACGAATGTTATGTAAGGGCCGTTTAAGTGTTTGTAGTGAGGGGTGACGAGGCAGGCTGGCTTAAGTATGACATTTTTTTCGAACATCGCAGTTCTAAAATAAAAATTAGCACATTGGGGTAACCCCGGGCGAGTGGCCAAGCTTACCCCCAACCGAGAGCAATGCCACTAAACCACTGTTTTCCATGAGATAATAGGTACTGAGCAGGTTTGGTTTACACCTAGATCAAAGATAAATTTCGAAAATAAACATGTTATCATAGACAAAGCCAGTCATGTCACTTAAGGTCAACTAGGGTCAAACTACATTTTTGCAGATAACGCGACAGACAATGAAGCTAGAGCTTCAAAAATGGTGTCGTTGTGTTCTTCTTCATCAGCCGAGTCAAATGATATGCAATATGATGCATTAAGGCAAAAAGAAAAATAAATTTTAAGGAATTTTGAAATACACATTTTTTGTCAATTTTGCATCACGATTTTCATCGACCTGTACTGTATATGTGGTAGACGCTAGCTAAAATACCAGTAGTGACATAAACTCTAAGATGTCCAGAGCTAATCAGTACCTTAGTATTTCACTTTCCGTTAATATTTGGAAGACACATAATGGTTTCATCAACTCGTTGTAAAGCGCTGGGGAGGTGGCCGGCGTTATCCCTATGCCGGGCTTACCCCAGAAAAATCAACACGTTTAAAAAAAAACTCGGTTTTCTCAACCTTGTACTTATTAGAGAGAGAAAATATATGAAAAATTGACCTCTCCTCGACATTTAAAATTATTTGAATAGTCAAATATTACTGTATTGATATTTCGACCAACAGGTCTTCTTCAGAATAAGACAGTGTACACAAGTGTACAAGAATACAATAATTGATGCAGCAGACTTATTCCCGCGGTTTTCAAATTCAAAAATTAGCGCGGTTTATCTCGCGCTCATAAAACAGTGGTACAAGTTACAACCAGTGGTACAAGAAGTTGTTAAAAAGGTTGTACCACTGTTTTATGAGCGCGAGATAAACCGCGCTAATTTTTGAATTTGAAAACCGCGGGAATAAGTCTGCTGCATCAATTATTGTATTCTCGTACACTTGTGTACACTGTCTTATTCTGAAGAAGACCTGTTGGTCGAAATATCAATACAGTAATATTTGGCAATTCAAATAATTTTAAATGTCGAGGAGAGGTCAATTTTTCATATATTTTCTCTCTCTAATATTCATAATGTTCCTCGCAAGTCGCAAGAGCGCTCCAAAGAAAACCTTATACTTATTTCACGAAACCGAATTTTTGGGAAAACACGGCCAATGAACTTAGCTAGCTAACAGGATATCAACATTTTATACAGCACGTATGGTATGTAATAAAAATGAAAAAGAGCTTACTATGCCGGGCTTCCCCCGGCTTCCCCTAATTGATTCGAGTCGTTACCGGCCACCAAAAGCACACAGTCCCCAAGCTCGATAGCTAAGGGATATCTTGTAAAAGTATGATGCTTGTATATCATTAGAAGCGAGCGCAGTCGTACTTTTAGCCAGAAAATAAATGTTCGGGTAATTCTGGGACACCCTGTAGGAACCGATGTGGTTCGCAATAAAATATATGCGTTCGTAATAAATTGCTAAGATAAGGTCAATGTTCAGGTCATTCGAGGGCATCCATTGTCCATTTGGCTCGATTATTCTAAAAAAATATTTGATTTCAACGTTTAAACTTTACCTTGCACGACCAGAGGAGCAGAAGCTCATACAAATAAGTGATGGCTCCCTTATAGCCATAACGGGAGTACCATTCTTAGATAAACGGAAATAAGTCGTTAAATTTGAACTCCGACGAACAGTAAAGCATCCATGAGAGGCTGAAATCGTTTACGAATGACCGACTTAAAAAAGGTGTAGCGGGTCCAAAACTACGGTTTCATTCTTTACATGCTTATTACTGTCTGGTGGGGCAATGTGAGGGGGTTGTAAACTAATGCAAATGCATGGGTTGGATGGTCTACTTTTTACTTATTTAGTGTTAAAAAAGTTCATCAGGTTTCAGGATTTGTGGGCACAAACTATAGGTACACGCTATAAACAAGGTCATGCAAAGCGACTTGATTATGTCAACAGTGACACATGTAGGTACGGCCAGCATTTTGCGGTCCAGCACCGGGAGCCCGGCCGCAGCCGGGAAGGCGGGGTGCAGGAGCGCCAGACCGTCTGGGAGGTGGCGCGCACCCCTCCTATTCACAGCGCAAGCCCGGCTCGCCTAACGGTCACCGCTGCCACTACCGTTCACATACTCCCCCTGTCATGAGACAGCAGGGATGGGAAGCTGATTGATGAGGATACCCTTGAGGTGGGTCCGAGATTTGCTCCGCTGCCCGGTACGCTCTTACAATGGGCACATCCGATGGTCGGCTCA
Organism: Amphibalanus amphitrite; assembly: GCF_019059575.1. Taxonomy (NCBI): domain Eukaryota; kingdom Metazoa; phylum Arthropoda; class Thecostraca; order Balanomorpha; family Balanidae; genus Amphibalanus; species Amphibalanus amphitrite. The sequence goes on from NW_024883891.1 coordinate 23,734, forward strand.
GTGGCGGGGCCCGTCCCTTGCGCTGCCCCGGCCCACCGGGGGACCTCCTGTGGCGACACTCAGTCATCCATGAATTGAGCAACTGGTGCAGCCCAAGATGAAAGCTACTAAAAATCAGCTATAAACCTATTTTAACCAGATCGCACCGAATGTCACAAAATGTGTTCCAGATAACCGTTCTAAAAATGGGTATTATCTTGTCATCTACACACTTCTTTGGGATAAACTAACTACCTGTGTTTACTTGCTGATAGGGTGGGTGTCAAGGTCACATGAAGCTGCGGAGACGATGGATTTTAAGGTGATTCCGACTCAGGCTCAGACTCCGACTACGGCAAAAATTATCCGGCTTCAAAAATCGCCTCCAACTCCGACTCCGGACATTGCCCAGCAAGTCCATATAATGAAATAAAATTTATTGTCGGATATCTTTTTATCTTGCCTGAAGCGAACTTTTGCGCGTTCCAAGGCCAATGTTGCAAATAAGTGCCTACTTTTTAAATAGCATGCATAAATAAAAACAGGTTTTGACGCAGCAGCCTTCTTCAGTTTTTTTTTTTCAATGAAAACGCTGGTCCAAAACGGGGGTATGTCCTTAGCTTCAACAAAATCAGATTTTGAAAGGTCAACAAGCAAAATATCATGAAGCAACCAGGTGTCGGGCATGACTTTGAGCAATGCAGTGTTAACTTCGGAGTCGGAGTCGGTAAGATTTTAGCGACTCCAACTCCGACTCAGGGCAAAACTTCCGACTCCGACCGACTCCGACTCCGACTCCGCAGCCCTGGGACTCAGGTCAAAGTTATTTTCCTTAGATGACCTCGTTTGGCGTTTCAAAACGTCTCGGCGTAGTTTTTATGAGCTGATTACAAATTAAGCACAGATATAAACATTCCGGAACTAGTTCTGGCAATATGTTACAAAACTGACAGCGATGGTTTATAGTTTATACCTAATGGATAGCCGTCGGGACGCCGATTGACCTGACCTGACCTCGTTTGATCTACTCAAATGGATGAACACATCATCTTTGATCGTACCTAATAATTCTTAAGTTCGAAATCAGGACTCCAGAAACATAAAGCATCACTTTTAGAAGTTCTACAAGATCTCGATTTTCCCGATATTTGGTCATTGACCTGACCTTCGGCTTCCAGGTCAGACTAATGACCTATGTACAGGGTGAGTCAGAAAGATTTACCTGTTTGTTTTCAGTCCATGACTGGAAAATGTATGAACGGATTTTATTAAAATTTTGCATGCGGCCTCCAAACTGACTTGTGTATTAACATTGATATCGTTTTTGCATTTTGTCATAATTTTTGATGAGCTATGGCGAAGATTATAATTAACCCTCGCCCTGGCAGGGCGCCCGAGCTTTTTTTGCGATGCAAACCGAACTATTAGTCGGATCGTGCTTAAAGTTTAAATGGCCTCTGGGGCATTCTTCGCGCAACTTTTGGTAAAAAAAATCAGGTCATATCAGGCCACCGAGCTGCGACGTCATAATAGTTACAACCTCCGACCGTTTTTGACAAAATCGCACATACCGTAACTGGGCGTGGTCTCATCGACAAGAACGAAACTATCCCGTGTATACACGGGATTGTTAAGCCAAATTCTAGCCATAATAAGCCATATAAGCCAAATTCTAGCATAAATTATAATTTATGCTAGAATTTGGCTATCAACTGACCGGTGTGCAACGAGCAGATATGTATTGATACTCGGCAATGGTTATTTTTGTTGTTTTGATTTTTTAATATAGGTATGTTTAGAGCTGTTGTGGCTATTTGTTTAGGCACCAAACAACATCAGTGATAGCGAGGTTATCGTTTTATTGCGTGCAAAGATATGTAGATTGTAGACTGTTCTAATTACCGCACGGTCGGGGGTAACACACCGTGACTTGGTGGAGGATTGAGGTTATACTTTTCCAGGTATGCTCAGCTCAGTTTAGTTTAGTTCATTCAATCAATCATCCATAGGCACACACCCAATGATGGATGAAGTCATCATATAAAACAAAGCTTGTCCAAAAATAAGGCTTGCATGGTGAAAGGAAGTAATATTTGCGCTACTGAAACAGTTTTTCTTTCTCCAGGGTTGAACTGGAATTTTGTGTGACAGAGTAAGCGTAAAAATATGTTATAAGTACCACACCTTACACTTCTCTTGATGCATCTAAAATGACCGTCGTGATGCGTGCCACGTGAAAAGTCAAGGCTGTTTAAGTCCTTCCAAGGACAATGAAAATGGATACCATCGGCTTCCACACGCCACGCCCGCTTTCCCTGTAGCTCAATCAGGGGACGAATCGCTGGTTGGTTCTTTTGACCCCTCCTTCCAGGGGCGTCGCCGACGGGGGGGGGGTCGCGGGGGTCGTGACCCCCCCCCCACTCGCGAGAACCGGGGTGTCGACCCCCCACTTTTGGCGATGCTGAGTTTTCTTTTTTTAAGCTATCATGTCAGTGAAGTTGGCGTAAGCAACCTCAATAAATACAACGTCAGATTCAGAATCGCTTCAACAGCTCCGTAGCCCTATTGCTTATAGGTCAATAAGCGGTGGGCGTGGAACATCAGCATAACAATATTTTAACCCTCGCCAGGCGAGGGCCTTTTCCATAACACGGACGGCGAGGGGGGGGGGGGGTTGGTACGACCCCCCCTCGCGATTGGCTTCTATGGCACTAGAAACACTAAATGTACAGGGTAGGTGGGTCCATAGGAGATCTCGCCCCTGTAAAAGTTTGGTGACTCTAGGTCAATATTTAGGGGGGTTTTGGGGGGTATGAGTGCAAAAATTTTGCTTAAACATGTCAAACGTTTTTCGGTTATAACTTTTTACCTAGTAAAGATAGTGCAAAAATAAAAGCACCAGTAAACTCAGGACGTCCGTGCGCATCGAATGATATACTTTGTTACCCATTTAAGTGAACTCTGGAATTCAGTTGCCGCTAAGCTAGTCCAATTTTCCCCTGACCTTGTACCGGCTTTTGTGATCTGGTGACCTGACCTGAAAAGACTGGGACTTCAAATTTTCAGGATAGGTGCGAAAAGGTTGCCCCAGAAGGTATGCCAAATTTGGCGGCGCTACCCGCCGCCGTTTTTACGTTATTTGCGAAAAACCTTAGGGGGGGGGGGTTGCATCAACCCCCCTCGCCGGGCGAGGGGGGTTGATGCCACTATAGCCACTATCTTAGTCCCTTTTTATCCCTCAAACGAATGAGCGCGCCAAAACTGACCCAAGCGTTCGTCTGATTGTCAAAATAATGGTTGCAGTCGATTCGTCGGATGACATATCAGTAACTACGAGGTACCTAACTAGCCTCAGCAGCCCTGACTACCCTCGGACCTGCCTGAGGTAGCCGGGAAATGGGGTCAGATTGTGGACCCCTTCTCGGGCTTTCCCAATAAGACGCGCAAAAGGGAGCCTATTGCAACGAAACTTCCTGTGACCTCGAGTTAATCAATTTTACACCTACTCTAAAAATTTATTGGCCATGATTCGAATATAGATGACCTTGGTTCACTTTTTTGAGTTTTATTTGCTTCCACTTACAAGTGAAGTTTTTGGAACTGATTTCGAGTTTAGCGCCCGTTTGAACTTAAAGAAGTAGTTTTGATAAATGGTGGTTATGTAGTAACATGTTACGAAGCTATCGTTGGTGGTTGTCACCCACTCTATGTAGATGGCCGGCAGGAAACCTGCTGGTCGACCTGACCTGACCCGACCCGATCTACCCCAAATGCATGGAGTCATCATCTTTGTCCAAAACTAACATCGAACTCGTACCCGGAACCCCGATAACAGCTACGGCTCACAAAGTTCTATAGCAGGCCAGCTTTTTTCTACTTTTGGGAGTTGACCTAAGATGACCCGGCCAAGACCTTGAAATTGGGCATCATCGGCTTTCTCTCATCACGGGCAGCATCCTCGCTTTTCCGCGAAGCTCTACCGGGGCCGAAAGTATAACTTACAAATTTAGCTCGAATGTTTGAATGGACGGATTGACAGAGCCGGAGCCCACGCTAAGCAGAGCTTGTTGCATAGACCCCGATCCCTACCGTCCGATCGCGCAATTCCGGGTATCGGGAGAATTTAGATGCCAAAGTTTAACGTGCCCTTCAAAGCCGGACACGGCCTGCCCCACTCAACTGACTTCAACTGGCTGCGGCTGCTCCCACCAACCGCAGACCATCCCCGTCAGGAGTCTCAAATATCGAGCGCCGGGGCGTCTCGAACCCGGGCTCTAACTACCGGGAGTCCAATGCTCTACCAACTGAGCAGGGGCGTCGTTTTGTATAGGCCTGGTAGGGCCCGAGCCTTACCAATGTTTATTTGGGCCCTACCAATGTTCGCTGAGCCCTACCAGTCTTTTGTCACTTATCAGTTGATAAAAAATCAAAATAAACAGATAAGCAAATATTAAATAAGCACATATGCAAGTACATAAATAAGGTTCTAGCCACAGTAGGTGCATGTAGCTGACAATGAGGTTTCACGTGTCTAGGACTCCGGTCCTTAATGGATTTTAAGAGGCTCGAAAACGCAATTGGTTATAGAGGTCCATAACTGCCTCTGAGTCCCGCATACCACGCGACCGCCCCTAATAGACCCCGATCCGTCTCCACACCAGCCGCTGGAGGCCCTACACCGACTTCGGAAGGTGCCGCGGTGCTCCAGAATAGGCCATAAGTATATTGATTTGAGTGGGTGATGCAGCCCGATTCCCCAGGGTTCAACGCCAGGTCATTACCGCATCAGACCCCGAAAACTGAAGCTCGTAACTACGAGGGGCGTTCAAAAAGTTTCGGGCCGAACAATGAAGGAGTTGGAATTTTGGCCTGCAAGGCGGTGTGTTAACCCTATTCCTGGCGGGCTCCGCCGGGACAAGAAACTGGCGGGGGGGGGGGGCGATTCGCCCCCCCCCCCTGAGATCTCGAGAACGAAGCAAGATAGCGACAAGCGGTAAACGGCATCGGATACGCATGGACAAGGTCTACAATTTTTACAAAAGTCATTTTCAGGTCAGGTCAAAGATGACGTCACAGGGGTCGAAAAAGTCAAAATGGCGGCGCCAGATATGGAGAGAGTTTTTATCGAATAACTTTCGAATTAGTCAAGATAGGAACAAACTAAGGGCATCATCGTGATCCTCTCGTCAATCCGCATCGAATGATATATATGTTGACCTCGAAAGGTCAAGGTCAAAGGTTGACCTCAGGTCACGTGACCTCGAGGTCATCATGTATATCATTCGATGCGTCTTGACGAGCTGAACACAATGAGACCATCCACGCGTCTGTATCTTGTTCCTGTACGGAGTTATTGGCCAAAAACCTTTGGTGACCTTTGATGACGTCACATGACCTCACAGCTGCCCAACAGCAAAACAGACCTCAAGGTAGTGAAGGTTGATCGTATATGAAGTCATGTATGGTATATGGGGGCCATTCCGACCCGTTTTAGTGGTAAAAACAGGGAGTTGATTTTTCCCCCATTGACTTATAATGGGGAGGTCGCGAAACTGACCTGACCTTAGGTCACCGATATCAAAATTCCGAGATATAAAAATTGCACATACTGGTACCCTAACTAAAGCCTGAAGAGAAGAAATTGATCGGTCAAAAACTCTAGCTCTGGCGTGATTGCAAACTTTTCTGAGGTAGGGTCACCAAACCGCCTCTGGTGACCTGACCTGAGGTCAGATCAACTCAAAATTTTCAGACATGTTGCGTAGAAGCCTTTTAGGGAAAGTCAGAAAATTTGAGCTTCCTAGCTCAACGCGTTTGGGAGAAATAACCAAAAAACCTCAGGGGGGGCTCCTGAGGCCCCCCCGCCAGGAATAGGGTTAAATGATGTGTTATTGGGATGTCCACTTACGCAAATTAAGTAAGTGGCCATTAATTAAGTCTCTTCTGTGATTGATTCGGGCTTCTATTCGTAGCATAGTTCGCCATTTCGGATAGGATGGGCGACGCCCAGAAGAGAGCAGTGATTCGTTTCATAGTAGTTAGTGCAGAAAAGGCACCAAGCGTTAACCCTCGCCCTGGGCATTTTTCATAACACGGCCTGGCAGGGGGGAGGGGTCGATGCGACCCCCCTCCGCTCGTCAACTTTCCAAAACAGGGGCACACAATTGATGATGTGCGTCCATTCGATAAACATCGAGGAGAGGCTATAGGGAAGCGGACGTAAAGTGTGCACCTGATCCGCGACCACGCACCTGCGTACATGGGCGGGATGACGAACAGTGAAGCGATGAGCTTCGAGTTGTTGTCGCATCCACTTTTTTTCTCTCCGAACCTTGCACACTCTGGTTAGTGGTTGCCACCTCTTCCCCAACATAAGAAAATTAGCAGCGGCAACCTCGCTAACAGCAGGGAGACGAAATCAGCCGTCTTGGACGTGCAGGATGGGTCCAAAACCCACTTTGTTATGGAGGCCTTAGCCTCTTAGGGGCTCTCGCGAAGCGCTGCGCGAAATGTATTTGTCTTAACGGTGTTTATTTGAATAAATGAACTTTTTGGTCTAATGAGTCGATGCTGTATCTCTCTGCTCCTTCATGGTCGGGCCCGTAGCTTTCTGAACGCCCCTCGTACTGTCATCCTTTTATTTTGGCAAGCAGGTCTTTCTAACTATCGTTGTGTTTCCAGTCCTCGTTAGTTGTCGAACCCTTCAATTGGTGTGGGTCTTCAAAACCGTTCCTGGCCCCGCAGCCGTCTTTTTTAGTCGGCTTGGGCCCTCAAAGCTGTTCCTGTCCCCTTTCAGCACAGCCGTCCTTTTAAGTCGATGTGGGCCTCTTTCAGAATGGCGAGCATTCCTCCGACACTATTGCCTATATAACTGCACGTTTTGTGCATAGCGTCCAGTGTGGACCCAGATTTCCAAAGTTTTTTTTTTGTGTTTTTTTTTTAGATTTCGGTTAGTCTTGTCAATGACCAGGGCGAAAAATAAGTGGCCGAAATCCGATGAGAAAGGCAGATTTGGGGGTACCCTACCTTGTAAGCGCCGTCATATATGGCCAACCGCCGCCTTTGGGCACTACCAATCATTTTCGGAAAACGACACCCCTGCAACTGAGTTACGGGACAGGCAAATCTATAGGAATGACAAGATTGCAGCTTTTAGAGGCATTAAAACTGAACTGAACATGACATTGTGACCTGACCTCAGGTGGCCTGTGCTTGATTTTTATGCACGATGCAAAAGTGATGTACCTATGTAGTATGTACGTACAATAAGATACACCACTGCTTTCGTGGCGCTGCGCGCCGAGATTTTTCTCAACACATGAAAAAACCGGGAGTGTGGCTAATAACACCTCTACCCATCTAGACGAAGACCGGAAACCTGACCCCACCCCACTCAAAAATCCGTGGCGACGCCCCTGCCTCCTCCCCCTCCTGCAATTTAAGTAGCCGCTGCGAACACACTGGCGGATCCTGGGGGGGGTCCACGGGGTCATGACCCCCCCCAAAAGGTCTGAGAGGGTCATTTGACCCCCCCCAAAAGCCGAAGACCTAAATGCGCTATAGACGCCGTCTTGCATGCTCAAAATCACCTGTCAAACACTTCTGAGCTAATACCTTTGTTTTTCTGGATCGTGTTGCGTGAAAAGGCGTATTGAAGACCAGAATCTTACTCGTTTTTGTCTCAACCGTGCGAGCACCAGGGGATGATCCAGGAAAACTCCAAGGGGATGGTCATGAATTTAATTCGTGGTGCCCCTACCTATACGCAAAATTAAAAACTCAACGGATTTCGGTCACTTAATTTTGGTGATGTCCTATTTTCATTTTTTATTTGTTTGTTTTATTTTTAGTGCCCCTGGGCCCTGGCAGGTCAAAATCACGTCTGAGGCGAAAGAAATTCACGGGAATCCCAAAAATCACGTCAGGACATTCAGGGCCCTCTGACCAGCCTGACAGCTAGGGCCCTTCTTACTTCCTGGGGCCTCCAGTGAATAACCGCTAGTGTCTGTGTCTGACCGCTAGGGCCCCTCTGACTCCTCAGTAGGTAGGAGGCCCTCTGTAGAGGAGGTCCTCTGTAGAAAGGAGGCCCTCAGTAGAGAGGAGGCCCCCTGTAGAGAGGAGACCCCTTTAAAGAGGAGGCCCTCTGTAGAGAGGAGACCTGCTGTAGAGAGAAGGCTCTATGTAGAGAGGAGGCCCTGTGTAGAGAGGAGGCCCTCTGTGGAAAGGAGACCGCCTGAATGCAGAAGGCCCTCTGAAGAGTGGAGACCCGCTGTAGAGAAGAGGCCCTCTGAAGAAAGGAGGCCCTCTGTAGAGAAGAGGCCCTCTGAAGAGAGGAGGCCCTTTGCAGAGATGAGGTCCTCTGGCTCTTTGAAGAGAGGAGGCCCTCTGTAAAGGAGGCCCTCTTAAAGGGAGAGACCCTCAGTAGAGAGGAAGCCCTCTGTAGAGAGGAGGCCCTGTAGCTTCTGTAGTTAAGAGGCCCTGTGAAAAGAGGAGGCCCGCAGTAGAGATCGGTGGTCCTCTGTAGAGAGGAGGCCCCCTCTGTGTTTTGACAAATGTTTTTGCAAATTTTTCGCGGCGCTTCGCGCCGCCGATTTATGTACATACGTACAGGTCAATACGAAATCTTGACTGTAATTACATAAACCAACCGTGTCAAATTGAATCAGAATTCATATGTGTGCTGTAAAGGAACTCCGGCTTGTACTGCAATGCTAAAAGGGTGGTAAAATTTGTGTTTTGGAGCTGTGTTTCGACACATTCTTTTGCAAATTTTCTCGGCGCTTCGCGCCGCCGATTTATACACCAATCAATAAGAGAGAATAACAGTGACTGTAATAACACCAACCGTGTCAAATTGAATCGGAATTCATATGTGTACTGTGAAGGAACTCCGGCTTGTACTAGCATGCTAAAAAGGTTGTAATATTTGTGTTTTAGAGCTGTGTTTTGACAACTTTTTTTTTGCAAATTTTTGCGGCGCTTCGCGCCGCCGATTCATACACAGGTCAATAAGAGAGATCGTGACTGTAATGCTACTATTTACTAATGCATTAGGCTAAAAGTGAGGTAAACTATATCTACTTCTGGGTTTTAAGTCGGTCGACCCGCCTCCCCCCCCCCCCAGTAAAAAATCCGTGGCGACGCTCCTATATAGGTGGGTTTCACTAACTAAAACTACTGAGCCGAGTGACTTACGATAAAACTTCATCTTATAAACGACGAAGATTCAAATGTCATTTTTTGATCTCGACATACTCGCTCCCTACCCCCCCCCCCCCGGTCGTCAGAATTCATTCACCAGACCTGGTATGTCGGCCGACTGGTGACCCCCCCCAAAACGACCCCCTAGATCCGCCCTTGGCGAACACTAATTCGTGCAAGGGGTCATTTTCACTTCTCCTTCGGACGCCGCAGCACGCTACTTCCCGCCGCGCGGGGGGCCGAGGGACGCTACCTCCCGCCACACCGGATGACCATCGGGCCTGGGCGCCGCCGCGGCGGGCGATGGACGGCGCTACCTCAATTCAATCTCGAGAAAATCAATCACAAGCACACTGCCAAGTAGTGTACCAAGGTGGTCCAAATTTGTATCCGCCCCTCCTATTGGTCAACGTCACGGCCGCCACAGGGATGCATTACGTCATTCCCGTCTGCCAACGACCAATCACAGTATGGTACTTGCGTCTTCATGGTCCCTTCAAATCCTGGGGCCGAACGTAACCTGGGCCCCTGTGTAACCTTGGTCCCGGTGTAACCTGGGTACAATTGTACTCTGGTACTTATGAATGTCACCCGTTTGGTACTTCTTCACTACTTCTTAGAAGTACCCGTTAGTACCGATCATGTCTCACATAATAAGCTATTGGAACAAAAATATCCATGTTCTTCTAATTATTCTCCTTTCACACTTTAAATAAATACTTTTGAAATGCATTTACTAATAAATTTCACAAAAACGGCTTGAAATTTTACGTCAAAATACTTACTCCAATTTCCACCATGAAACCAACACTATCCCAGCCAGCAATTTTGCTCCGGGCCCAAGCAGGCTCAAGTGCGGATTGCCCGAGATTTTTAGTCGGGCTAAAGTCGGCTAGGGCTTGGGCTAAAGTCGGCGTATGACACAAATACGCCGACTAAAGCCCATGCTCTGCCGGAGGTATGCCCGCTCTGCGAGCTCTGGACAGCCGTAGTTTAGCCCTAGTTCAGCGACGATTGGCGTTAGCCCGATTTAAGCCCGAGCAGTGAATCCATTTATATAATGGAGATTACTCTGGGCCCGAGCGGGCTGAACTCCGGCAAGCCCACTCTGTGTGCCCTGTCTATCCCGACTTAAGCCATAGAAGTGAATGGGGTTTATACATTGCAAACTGCTGTGGCTTTGCTCGGGTTCGGCTCGAGTGATGGCTCCTGTTTTCTCAAGTCTCGACTTGACTTCATCTTGCTTTTGCTTCACACTGGATCAAGTAGCAAGGAGCAGCCAATGCACTTTCAGCAGGTTGTGCGGTTTCAATGCATATTTAAAATTGTTACGGTCACTCATATCTCTGTTAACCGGTCATCGAGGCTCGAGCATTGCAAAAGGAAAATAGTGGTTGACTTTGATTGAATGTATATTTCAAACGACTACAGACACGTCAAATGAATCACAAATACATGAAACAGTGGACTGCAAACTGCAGCAGTAATATGGCATGAGTCATGAAAAAACGCCATCAAAACTATAAAACAATCACAAGGCCCGCTAGCCTCCCTCCCCGTTCATAATACTTGGTTAAACACTCAACTGAAAGCATAAAGTAAGGAAGGCAAGTAATCGCTCATAAGACAAAAAGCAATAAGCAAACAATCGTTTATAAGGAACTTCACTCTGGTGAATGGGAGCTTTGGAGGCGTCTGACTCCTCCACACACACACATCTGCAGTAGGTGGTCGGCCATCTTTCGGCGCAGTTTCCATATATGTAGGTATACCTACTTAATTATAAGCAGGCAGTTTCCGCTAAACCACTTGGCGAGGGCGACTGCGGCGTCCACCCGGTCCTGGTTTGTATAACTATTCCATTTTTTGGAACCATTTGCTCTAATGGTACGTACCTGAAAAAGAGATTAATTGGTTTAATTTACATTGCATGTTTGCTTGAAAAATAACTTATTGATCCATTAATACTGTAAAAACACTTCTCATTGATCCGTATAAAATGTTCATTTGATTTTAAATGCGGACAGAGAATGAGCGTGCTCGGTGATAAGTAGATAAATATTTGTGTTTTGTATTTCATTTTCCTGGGTCAGAAGTGCTGGTATTTCACAAAGATATAAAGGCACGGAATGCAGCTTTTCTGAGCGAGGGTATAAGTCGCCAGCTGAACAGCTATTAGCTTCATGTTGATGGCGTCAAACTCAGTCAAAATCATGACGTTTACATACGATCAAGCGCACCATTCAATACACTTACCTACCGTAAAACTCCATGCCAGTCCACTTGATAAGAGCAGTGAGCACTATCCCTTCTTCGCGCTGTCACGCGCGCCCAAACATCAACCACCAAATGCCCAACACCGGTGTGTCGTTTCGTCGCACAGCGCACAGACTGTCACAAACGCTGCACATGATTGGCGCAGAACTGCGCATGCGCGAACAGCCGAACAAGTATGGCTAAGCTCGGGCTTTACTCCAGTTAGCCGAAGGACACAGCCAGCTGATCAGCCCGCGCTCCGCCCAAGTTAAGCCTGTTTTGGATGCTCGGGCAGATGTCGGGCTGAGCTACTGCTATCCGCACGTGGGCTGCGGCATGCCCCAGCTCAGCCCTAGTAAAAAAATGCATTGGTTTTGATCAAAGTGGGCAAACCCAAGCTAAGCCCAAGCTGCCCGACGCCTGCCACAGTTCAGCCCAAGCGAATTGCTGGCTGGGATATTACTTGCTTACAGACCCGTGCGCACAGTGCGCGCAGTTTATCGTGACGTCAGAGGGTGCTTCCTCAGTGGCGCCCCCTGGCGGGAACGCGTGCAAAAAGTCCAGCTCTTAGGCATGTCCAAAATGTGGTAGGTTTGCAAAAAGTGTTACCTCAAAGCCACAGGGGAGCAATGCCGCTTCAACCCTATTGGCCGTAGTGTCTAACGGTGGCGGCCATATTGCGCAGACCAAGAAACGGCTGCCGCCTGTGTTGAGGAATAGGGAATTCGGGACCTCGATTTACGTTTGCGGCCGCCGCATCCGTTACGTTCAAGTTACGTAGATACGGAACCCGGCATCTTACGCAGAATTGAGTGGGGAACACGATCGTATCTTCAGAATTCCTCAAATTCACTCGCCGGACCTACATTTGCCCCGGCCGAGGGGGTTAATTGAACCCACCTCGCTAATGCGCCGCTAATTAAACTAGAATTAAGCGGTAAATTGGTCGTTTGCGACAAAGGATAGTGCAGAGTGACTGGTAGGAACCCACTGTAAAGGTCCCGGGTCAACCGGTGACCTCTGAGGTCAGGTCAAGTGATCTAAGGCACGGGTTCGGTTTTTGGTAATAACTTCGCCAAAATGGCCGTAGAGCCGCGATTTTGGCATCATCGTGTTCAGCTAGCTCAGGCGCATCGAGTGATATACTTTTTGTTCGGGTCAGGTCAACTTAGGTTGTTGACCCAGTCAAGGTCAGGTCAGCACCCCCAGGTCACGAAATTGGTCGAAAGAGGTCATGTCGCATATCATTCGATTCGGCAGGTCTTCCTGAGTCCATTGGTGGCTTTCCCGACTCGCTAGCTCAATTTGATCGGGAGTTATTGAAGAAAACTGTGACCCTTGTGACGTCACAAATGACGTCACGCAAGGGCAACAATGCAAATATGAAGCATAGAACCTTGCAAGGAGTGCATGAAATCATGATTTTATATGCTTGAGATAGTTTCAGATCATTCTCGGCGCCAAAATAGCAATTTTCATATTTCCCCATTGACTTATAAAGGGCTTAACGTATTAGTTTCTTGTATCTGAGAATTTTTTAGGATTTGATCTTATTCTCCACTCAATTCTGCGTAAGATGCCGGGTTCCGTGTCCATAGCTTGAACGTAACGGATGCAGCGACCGCAAACGTAAATCGAGTCCCGAATCCCTATTCCCCAACACAGGCGGCGCCGCTTCCTGTCTGCGCAACATGGCGGCACCGTTGGACACCACTGGCGGCCGATTCGCATTCCCATTATACCGGGGTTACATGAGCGATCCGTTCCAAATACGCACTACGGTAATGCGCATCAGCTCCCCACAAACGGATCTACGGCACCGGTTACATGAGACTAATTCGTTTTATCTACGTCAAACGGATCTTGTTTGGCTCACCCGGGCTGACTCTCGACGGCCGGTAATTCGCATCACAAACGGAATAGGATTAGCGTACAGTCATGGCGCAGTTGCGGCATTTACCGGGCGACTGAGCTAAATTTTAAATCTTATATCATTTGATAGGCTCAAAACATTTAAAATTACACATGAAATCAAAAAATGAAAACAAGTTTTCTTGTTTTAAGTCAGTGGCACTGATTCGCCATGCAGCGACAGCAGGGTGGTCAGAAAAAATTATCTATCAAAATATTTCATTCATTTATTTCACATGCAAAGACTAAACCAAAATACCAACATTTTTTTTGCTATTTTCTACGAGGCAGCCAATAAAAAAAAATGATTAGTATTTTGCATTTTGACGCTTCCAGTCAGCAAAGATAGTTCTTGTGAAATACGGCCCGAATCGTGTGCCTCGGACGTTTCGGTTACATGAGCGATCCGTTCAAATACGCACTAAGCTAATTCGCATCAGCTCCCCAAGAACGCATTCAGAGCACCGACTACATGAGCAAATTCGTATCAGTGACGTCAAACGGATCTAGTTTGGCTCTCGGCCCGATGCGCATTACAAACGGAATAGCATACAATGTGGCGCACTTCCGTAGCAATAGAGGTGACTAATTAAAATTTATTATCTTATGTCTTTTTGCATTTAATCTGCTCAAAACATTCAATTAACTTAACAAAAAAGGTTGAACATAAAGTTGTCTTGCTTTGACTCATTGGGCAATTGCCTCTCTTGATTCGTCTGTAGTGCTGTCAGAAAAATGTTTTCAACTGAAATTATGTGGATATTACTATTTGGTTTTCTCTAAATTTTTGTTGAAACTTGACAACATACCGACTATTTTTTTAAATATTATTTCAAAAGAAGAAAATGAAAAAACCTATTATTTTGCATTTTATGTTTCTTTTTGCGAAGAAATAGTTCCTGTAATACGTATCTTGGTCCTATTCGCTTCTAAGCCTCTTTCCCAGCGGATTTTGTTCGGACCGCCGATTCGTTTAGCAGGTGGATACATAGTCGGTAGTACGCTCCTGATTCGCATTAGCGGTGATCCGATCGTGATACGTATTTGCTTTGCTCATGTAACCGCGGATCGGATCGCCGAT
>NW_024883892.1:0-38392 GCF_019059575.1 Amphibalanus amphitrite
CCAAAACTTTCGGTCTGGGAGTTCCCTCAATCCGGCACCAGTCAGAAGAGTCCCCTGAGAGTGATGGCCTGAGAAGCCCTTATATTCACACTAGGCAGAGGAGGCCCCTGAGACTGATGGTATGAGAGGCCCTCATATTCACACCAGTCAGAGGAGGCCCCCGAGGCTGATGGCTGTGAGGCCCTTCTGTTCATATAACTGGCCACTGGAGGCCCCTGAAACCGGTGGTCTGGGAGGGCCCTCTATCCACACTAGTCAGAAGAGGCCCCTGAGACCGATGGTCTGAGAGGCTCTTATATTCATACTGGCCACAAGAGGCCCCTGAGACTGATAGCCAGAGAGGTCCACTCCTAATGAATCTGAGGGGCCCTCTATCCACATTTACACTTTTCTAGGGAGGCCCCCGAGACTGATGGTCTGAGAGGCCCTTTTATTTATACTGTCCACAAGAGCTCCCTGAGATTAATGGTCTGAGAGGCTCTTCTATTTATACTAACCAGAGGAGGCCCCTAGGATTGATGGTCTAACAGGACATTCTATTTATACTAGCCAGAGGAGGCCCATGAGACTGATGGTCTGAGAGGCCCTTCTATTCAAACTAAGCAGATGAGGCCCCTGAGAATGATAGTCCGAAGAGCCATGCGGCGGCAACTGGCCGTGGCCATATTTCGGCTCGGTAGGGCCCCACAGAGCTCATGAGAGCACCTCAAGGGCTCCTAAGTAGACACGCTTATCCCCATAAGGGTGCCACGCCGGCTTCTGAAGGCTCCTGGTAGGCATCTAAGGGCCCTTTCCGGCCTCTAACGGCTCCACCCGCCTGTGATGGCTCCACACCAGTGTTTATGAGCGTCACACAGCGGCGCCTTTGAGGGTCATACTAGTGTCTCTTAGGGCCCTATATCGGTGGCTCTGGGGGCCCCACACCGGCGCCTCTGTGGGCCACCGCACCTGTGCATCTCAAGGCTCTATAGGTACATCTGAAGGACCCACACCGACACCTCTGAGGGCCCCACACCAGTATCTCGGAGCTCTGAAGGCCCCACACCGGTGACTCTGAGGACTCACCGGCTCCTGAGAGCACCATGTTGATGTCTAACGGCTCCACAAGGCCACTGAAGGCACCACACACACAAGCTCTTACTGAGCTCTAATGTCCAAGTACCGGCCTCTGAGGGATTTAAAGGGACCCTCCCACCTTCAAAAAAGTTAATGAATTGGCATGAAAGTGATGTCGCTCGGTTCAGAAAGAGCAAAAACGAATATCTACCAAATTTCATCGAAAAATATTCACAGGTTTTCAAGATATTAGACTTTTACTTTTGTTTACTTTTTGGGATCTCCGCTGTTCCTAGCGACTTTATTTGAAAGTGCGGCATTTGTTGCGCGCAAAGCAGCATATACCACTGCGTGCTACAAAACGTTTTAGTCAAACATTTAAAAATCGTTAGATATCTGCACTGACGTCACACATTCAGAGGGGTATTCCTATGCATTAGCCCCTCTGAATCAAAATGCTGCAATTTTGAAATTCAATATTTCCGATTTAAGGCATTTCTCGATGTTGTGAGTGCCGAAACCGGTAATTGTGAGCCAGGGACCCCATTTTGGCTATCTCAACTCAAATCTAATGTTAAGGTGGGAGGGTCCCTTTAAGCCAGCGCATTCATAGCTCCACACCAGCAATTGTAAGGGCTTCACACTGAAGTATCTGAGGGCTCCACACCTGTGTCTCTAAGGGCCACATACCGGCAACTCTGAGGGCCCCATACCGGCGTCTCCGAGGGTTCACATCTGGCGGGCACCCATCAGCGACTGAAGGTCCCACACTGTCGACTCCGAGAGCCCTATCTGCGTCCATGGGAGCACCATGCCGTCTCTAAGAACCACAGCGGCTCCTCCGTACGAAAGATGGGCGTCTGCATGCCAAAGGGGAGCGGTTCTGAGACAGTAGGGCTCCTATACGTGCAACAGAGGGGCGCCTATGAAGCCCATAGGGGCGCCTCAATGCGAAAGAGGGGCGCCTCTGAGGCCTACATATATGGGCTTCCACATGCAATAGAGGTCTGCAGACTGCAATTGATCAATGCCATGGGGGTGCAATGTGCATTCATAAGAAACAGGGGCGCCGGCATGGCAAAGAGAGGCGCCTTCAAGTGTCCATAAAAGAGAGACGCCTATGATAAGTGCACATTGTATGTGACAACGGGGCAACTGTGGGACATATAGGAATGTCTCTGATGACTATACATAGGGCGCTTATATGCCAGAGAGGGCGCCTATGAAGCTAATGGGGGCACCTGGGAAACGAGGGAGACATTTTTGTAAGGGTTTTCAGGGGTCATGCGCCGTTTGCGGCAAATAGATTCTAAAAAAGTCGGAGGGGGAATAAGTTTTAAAAATGGTGCGGACTTTCCGCACTGTTCGCGGTTACGCCCCTGGCCCCTGGGTACATCTGCCCGATCTCAGCAGCTAGATTTGGAGGTCATACTTGAAAGCAGCCAGCAGGACGAGGCAAAAGTTGGAGGCCCCTGAAAAAAGGAGGCCCCCTGGAAAAGGAGGCCCCTTGACAGGGTGGCCCACCCACTTTTCATGACGTTCCTACGCCCGTGGGATAGGAGAAAAAGTCGACTTATTTTCTGCGAGTGGTTGATCCACCAGTCTTTAGAAAATACTAGCAAGACTGTGGTGTACTGTGCTTTAGTCTGATAGAACAGCGAGCAGCAGGTATTGCCGAATACTACGGAGAAAGAAGTGAGCAGAGAGAGGTATTAAGAGCGAAAAGATTGGAGAAAAAGGAGAGAGAGAAATAGCAGTCTCTGCAATGCTGTATAACTCGCTACCGCGCCTTCCCAACCACCATCGGCCTTCACAAAACCGAGGCGGCGGGCGGCGGCGGATGCTAGCTTTAGACTTTTTACCGTCTCCGAATGGGACTCCGAGGAACCAGATGCCGCACCAGTGGTGTGGCTAGCCGGGTGGTGCTGGTGGTGGTGGTGCTGCAATAGGCATTGGTGCTACACCAGCGGATACATACACACACACACACAGGCGGGCGCAGACACACATACAGACGAGTGTGGGTGAAGGGAACGCAGACTCACTAGGGGTAGAGACAAGCATGGATTAGATAAAGACAAGGTGTATTTTATCCATGATAGAAATATAGCGCGGTGGTTGAACACTGAACACCAAAAGTACAAACACATTCAATGAGATAATATCGACACCTTTTTTTAAACCCCACATCTGCTCTCCCGTGAATTCCCGGGAGGCACGAAAGATCTCCTTTTAAAAGTGTCCAATTGTCCGATCCTGATCAAATATGTGTGTTCGTAGGCCTGTTCTGGTATTGCTTTATCTGCCAAGACAGACAAACTTGAGAAAAATAGAGTGATTGTACCTTTTTTGAAGGTCTCTAACCAACTTGTCTGAAATTCACCGGAGAACAAATGTGGGGTTTAAAAAAAGGTGTCGATATGTGGATGCGTTTGACATCTTAGATATCTTGGGAGCCAACGCCCAACAGGGATGACTAGAGTATCCCAAAAATTGTGTTGCCTTGGGTAGAAAATGACATAAAATTGAAAACCACCATCACTCTCACCTCCAATATTTCATAGCTATTTTCCACTTCCAATTTTATCGTTAAAAAGCCGATGCAGATGGTCGTTACCCTCCCACATTATAACATCATTGTATATAAATAAATGTTGTCGATCATTTTCTCACTATTTTTGGGCCCTTTCTCACCAGAAACATCCCACTTCCATTACCAATTTTTTGTGTGGAATTTTTCCCTCTTACAAGCAAGCTAAAATATAATATCGGGAAGCTTATGACAGAAAAACACACACGCAAACACACATACTGGCATGAATAAAACGTCGAGACACATGAATGCAATGATGATCGCTGTAGCCAATGATGATAGTGATAACCGGTCATATCGATCACAAGGGTGTCACAGTGACAGGCCGAATAAAAAGCGGTAGTGAAATTAACGTGATTCCGCGACATGCAAGTGACAAATGACACTGATTCAAAATACTATTACACTACACAGCAGCTCACAACACAGTACATAATACATCACCAAGCACAGCGCAGTAACTTATTAACCCTCGCCCGCACATAGGGGGGTTGCCACCCCCCCCCCCCAGGTAGTCTTTCTGCTCTGCACTCAACATTTTTAGAGCTAGAAGGCTGATTTTTCGTATAACTGCTCCTCTATCTTTTCTTGATGACCACTGAAAATTTCAAGTTTCTGTGATTTTTGGTTTCGGAGATATGACCTTGTTTTTCAGGTCATGTCATGACCCAAATGGCCAATTCTCAACATCTTGCGTTTGCCATGGGCCTTATGAGCTTTTGACACCCTGATTTCGGCCTTTTTTGCCAGTCTTACCTCCCACCTATCATGGAACATGTTGTTCGACGATGTACAGGGGTCAAGGTCAGGGTCAAGGTCAACCTAGGTCATCTAAGATAATTGCGTTTTAGGCTAGCTGAATTTACTTTTTTGAAGTTTTTTGACTGCATTTTTGGTAAAAGCTTCTCAGATCATGATTTCATGTACCTATGGACCCAAAAACAATCGGTGCACACATCAGTATACACACAGACACACACAGACATACAAACACATATAATTGACCTTGACCTAACTTGACCTGAAATGACCTCAGCAGCAAAGTTCTGGTCGGGTAGTGTGACAAAGAGGTTCTAGCTGGCTTGGCACCAGAAAACAGCATCGTCATCGGTATTTGATAAGCAGCACACTTGATATCCAACGGTGACCCAAAACAGCAACATTTTTTAGTTTGACCTGACCTGGAAGGTCAATGACTGACCTGAGAAGGTAAAACTGGGTATCATTGGATTCGTCTCTTCCCAAAGAATCTTTTTGGTCTTTACTGCTAAGCTCTATCTCCAACAGGAACGAAATGGCGCGGGGGGGGGGGGGGGTGGCAACCACCCCCCCCCCCATGTGCGTTCTAGGATGGGAAAATGGCATGTGCGGGCGAGGGTTAAGGACCACTTACACAGCACCTAAAACGACACTGGCTTTAGGGCTTAGGCGGAGCAGCAAATAAAGACCACAACGCGTACAGAGCACAGCGAAATATGTCTCCAGCCAGCCCTAATATGGGCAGAGACAGAGTATGAGGGGAAGGGCAGAGGGGTGAGGGGCTGTCCCGTCCGACCTACCTTCGGGTCAAACCGGCGATACTGGTCCAGACCGAGACCTGCGGCGGGTCAGAGAGGGTCAAGGTCAGATTATGGTAGGAGCAGTGTTCAGTGTAAACCAGAGAGGGTGGACACTTCCACTGGCGTCCAACTGGCGTCTAACTGAGCGGACGTCCAACTTGGCGTCTAACTGTTGGACGGAGACTTCCAAGCTAGGCGCGTCTAAAGTTAGCTGTCGCCAGATAGACGAAGCCGCTGTCTAGCTAGACGCGTCTAAGACTTAGACGTGTCTCCACCCAGTTGAGAGGTGGTGCAGCATTTATCATTAATCATGCTCACAATTCACCCAGTATAATCCACAGGGATCTGCGTCTCTTGTGCAGTGCAAAAAAGTCGCACCTACAGTCAAACCTGCAAATAACGTTTTTGTTTTCTGAGTGAAGAATGGTGAATTGTGAAGCTCCTCAGTCTTCATCTGAACCAACAGATGATTTCACGCACACAGTCAAATAACACCGACTACTCCGGTTAATCGGAGCACCCCATTAAAGGAAATAACTATACCACTTTCAACATGGGGTTTTGAAGTGGAATAACAGTTTTGTAGCTTGAGCTGAGACTAACAAAAATCACCAGTTTTACGGCCAAGCGACCACCTTAGGCAAGTATTTTGACGTGTAGTCTTCACACTTCCAAGTTTTTATACAGCAAGTGATTACACGTAGCGACAAGCGGTGTTCGATGGTCGTCAAATTATGAAAAAAATACTCCAGTTATGCCTTGGCGACATTCAAAAGGTTGCTAAAATCACGTGAATATTAATTCACCCATTTTAAGTTATGTCACCGACAAGGTCACCATGAGGTCATCATAGGTACCACTTTCCACGCATACCATAGGCGGCGGAACGGAGAGGGCACCGGGGCACCGTGCCCTCCTTTGATTTTGGCATTTTAACATTAGCCCTATGGACGTTGCATGGACAGGATGGGACCAAAAGTCGGCAGTGCCCCCCCCCCCTTAATTGAAGGTGTTCCGCCGCTACTTTTTCCACGTTGTGGTCCTCGTGAAGTGCTTGAACATATTGCTTGAAAAGTCATGAACTGATGGAGCTCAGATATTGTGGACAAAACTATTCGACATCTCGTAGCTGTGTTAAGTTAGACCTTAAACTGATAGTTTGGCTACCAAAAGACCCGATAAAAAGTCCGAAAATGATGGTTTAGCGAAGCTTTTTTTTAACAACTTCGACCAAAATCTTGTAAGACATTGTCTTAACCGCCATCGCCACCCTAGCGTTAGGACGCATACTCGGTATTATGAGAATAAAGCTTGAATAATGATGTACAGTTTGACCTCATAAGGCTAGCTTGAATATTTGACTCTGATATCAATTACATACTGATCGCAATGTGACCTGGCATAAAATAGTCATACTACATATTGGTGTATTATCTTTATCTAGCGCACCATCACCCATGCGAGAAAAAAGTAACGTTAATTCCTTACGCATTATATACAATGCTCGAATATTAGGTATTCCACAGAATGCTAGTCATTCTACATAACGCCTGGTGGGTTCAGATATTTTATAGAATCTCCAAATATTTTAGTATGTCTGATTTAACGGATTGCGGATTGCCTGTAATAAATATAATATAATATAGAAAGAACCAGAACAAAAGCAACGATCGCGGACCGGACGGGGTCCAGCGATAGCGCTGCCCCAAACCGCCGTGTCTGACACAGGAAGGGTGACGGCGCCACTGCAGCTGCAGCCGGCCAGGAAGGACGTCAGATAGGCGGGCTAGTACCGCCGAGTACCCCAGCCGCAGTACGGGTCTGCACGGCTGCAATTTTACTTACAACATCGAAAAATACCTTAAATCGGAGACATTTGATATCAAAGCATTCAGCACTCGAATGCAGAGGGACCAATGAATTTGAATGCCGCTTTGACTTTGTGACGTCAGCGCAGACCTAGCGATTTTTAAATCTTATACTAAAACCTATGGTAAAACGTGGTGGCATATACTGCTTTGCGCGCAACACCTGCCGCACTTTTAGAAAGCCAAATTATTGCTTCCGAATGACGTCATAGGAGCAGCGGAGGTCCGCCCAAAAAAGTTAAAGTGAACCTTGAAAAAAAACTTTAAAACTGGTGAATATTTCTGGTGAAATTTGGTATACATTCATTGTTGCACTTTCAGAACAACAGACATCACTTTCGTGCCAATTCTTCAACATTTTTTACGGTGGAGGGGGGGGGGGCTCTATAAAGCCCGTCCACATCGACACAACACTGGTTATCGAAATAGGGTAGTGTGGGGTATTTGAACATATTTTTACGTCTTCTCCGTTGTACCAAATTTCAGCTTAACCCTGGATGAAGAAAAACTGCTTCAGTAGCGCAAGTGTCACTTGCTTTCACCATGCAAGCCTCATTTTTGGACGAGCCGAGCGTGCCTTGAATAGCATAGCCTCACTTCTCCACCAAGTCACGGTGTGTTCAAATGGCCCTACCGTGGGGTAATTTGAACATACTGCCTTTACCTGACATAAAAACGATAGTCTCCCCAACGCCGATGTTGTTTGACCCATAAACGAATAGGCTAAACATACCTTCATTTGAAAAATCAACACAACAACAAAAATAACAGTTGCAGAGTATCAATATCTGCACGCTGCACACCAGTCAGTTGACAGAATTCGCCTGTCTTCAATTAACAGAACGTCTATCATTTTTGTTCGATAAAAACTCTCCCATCCTTACTGCATCTGTTATAGTGGTGCCAATCGAAACCAGGACATTTGGAGTTCTGATTTTGTCCAATGTCCAATTCGAAATTGGTTGGACAAAGTAGCAGACTGGACAACATTGGACGATGGCTTGCTACACTTCAGCGCTTTTTATAAAGTAATCGTACATAGCATTGATTGGCGAATGGAAAGCTTGTTAAGCTCTCAATATAATGAACACTTCTCGGCTGGTAAAAGTACATTATAAACAATTTAAATGACAGTTTTGAGTTTTTATTAATGCGTAATTTTCGGACATATTTGGACAAATGGCTGACATTAACATTTTTGAACGGAAATCAACAAAAATGCCGGACATTAGACGGATATTAGACGTAAATTTTATAAAACTGGCATCACTTTTCTGCTACTGCTTTGAGTCGAAAATATTGGCAAAAAAAAACTGGGAGCGTTGTTTTTTCGGAGCTATCCCTGTCTTCATTGAAATTCCCACACTATGTTCAAATTACCCCACGCTAAAAGTTATTTTGCCATATTTAAAAACAGGTTTCAAAAGCAAATTTCTTGGATTGAAGGCACTGATTAGGACATTGTACAACAAAATCCGTTGCGTATTAGGCGCTAGCAATGCAAGATTTTGCGCTGCAATGAAGTTGCAATGACGTGTTTTTAGGCGTGTTCACTTGCGAAAATGATTTTTTACAGTGTGCGCCAGCATCTTCATTCGATGCAACTTTAAACCCCGTTCATATCATAGCCCTTTTAGTTACGATAATTTCCCTCATTGGTCATATTGTCATGCCAGTATGGATTTTCCGTAATTTTGTGTTTTTCACACTATGTTCAAATTGCCCCACATGTTCAAATTACCCCACCCTACCCTACCTCCACTTCACACCAACCTGGTCCCGAAATCCCTCCACTCGACACCAACCAACCAAGGAGTCCCGAAATCCCTCCACTCCACACCAACCTGGTCCCCAAATCCATCCACTCCACTGACCTTCCGTTCCCCAAATCCCTCCACTCTACTGACTTTCCATTCCCCAAATCCCTCAGCTCTACTGACCTTCCGTTCCCCAAATTCCTCTACTCTACTCACCTTCCGTTCCCCAAATCCCTCAACTCTACTGACCTTCCGTTCCCAAAATCCCTCAGCTCTACTGACCTTCCGGCTGCTTGACCCCGGGTGTGATCGATCGCAGAAAATCCTGCGGTGTCATGTACACCTCAGAAGTGGAGGTGCCATCCGGTAGCTCTTGCACCACTCTCAATGTTGCGAAATAGCGGAATATCTTGTCAGGAGTCGAGTATTGTCGAATTCGGTTTTCGTACTCGATAATCTGCAAATAAAAGGGGTGAATTACGAGATAAGGTGAGATTGAGGCCAGCAAAGATAAAAGATGTGGACTACACTAATTGTTAATGTCATTGTCATCGGACTAAAAAAGCTGGAAGGGTTTGAAAGTCAAAGGAGCATGATTGCCAGATAAAAACTTGGGTTCTAGCAACCATTTGCAGAATGGCTTATTGCTTCGCTAGTATCAGGGGCGGCAGAAGCGAGAAAGGGGGGCTACGGAGGCACAGTGCCCCCTTTTGAGGGTATTTGTTTGTTTGTTTATTGGCGCTTTAGGGCGCGCCGACAGCAAAGGTCATTTTGCGCCCATACCCCTTTTGAGGGTGGTGGCAATCAATTCTTACCCCCCCCCCTAAAAAAATCATCAATCCAAACACCATTACTTTCTGAAATAATGGACCGAAGAGAAGGGTCCCTGCTGGTCGGCTTCCACGGCCTTGATGCCCTGAAGAACCACCGTGCCCGGGATGGTTACCTCGGATATATTCAATTCCGGAATTGTATCTCAAGCTCTTAGACTTCCTTGTATGGGACAGATTCCCTTCTCTTTAGCACGAACTTGTTCACATTCCTATTTTCCTATCCTTGTGTGAACTGTGAATGCAAGAACACGAAGTCCTTTTCAGAATTTCGTCTTTTGTTGTAATATGAATACTAGGCTATAATTAGTTAACTCCCTACATAGATATTGTCCTATAAGGTTAGCTCGACGAGGCTACAGAGATGGTTAACTCACTCCTAAATCCCTGACCTCTCCCGTTTTTCCCTACTTCATCCAAATTTCCCTATTTTCTCACCTTTCTATCTCTGAAGCCAACTTTTCCACCTCCCTTCTTATCATCCTCGTCTTCCTCCTCCTCACTTTCCGAGTGCTCTCCATCTTCTGAGTTGGATTTGTCTCGAGATTCCACTTGTTTGGCCTTGACGGCTGTCTTGCGGTTCCAGATTTCAGCGGCTCTGTTCCGAGACGGGGTCAGAGAACAGGGTCAGATGTCAGACGAGTCAGATACCAAGGTCAGATGTGCGCAGTCAGGGTGAATGGTCTGAGGTCAGAATAAGATTAGCGAGGTTAGATTGAGGTGACGGGCCAGTGGTTAGATGAGTGGTTGGAGAAGTCAGCTGATGTCAAAGTGTGAGTGGTGATGATGATGACGATTGGGTTTGATGGCGTGCCCAACCTCTGAGGGTTATATGGCGCAAAGTGTGAGTGGGAGGTTAGAGGTTAGAAGTGATCTATCAGAGGTTAGACAGGCCAGATATGACAGGTCAGTGGCCAGAGAGAACAATGGCGCGAGATGAGGGATCAGATGTCAGAGGTCAGATATGAGGTCAGAGAGGCTAGATGTGGGAGGTTTGCAATGTAAGATGTGAAAAGTTGCAAGGTCAGATGTCAAATGTGAGAGCTGCCAGGCCAGTGCAGTGGTCAGATGTGAGAGGTTAGATATTGGAGGTTAGATGTAACAGATGAGGGGCCAGAACTCAGGTCAGATGTACAGGTCTCGCGAGATTAAGCGGTAGGTTTTGCACTTTTACATTTCCGGTCATATCTCAGAAACTAATCGATCTACGATGAAGCCATTTTACACGATCATGGCCGGCTTGTTATCCAACAAGTCGATCGCATCTTCAACACTTAAAAGCTTAAGACGACGAAGATATAGCCTGAAGTACACTAAATTTTCTAGGTGCAAAACCTACCGCTAAAACCCGCGAGACCTGTACATGATTAGGGGTGATAAAGATGTCAGACGTCCAATATGAGAGGTCATAGACTATATGTGCAATGTAATATGTGAATAAAAATGTTATCATCTTACTGATAACCATACGATAGTATCACAAAATGATTTTACAGGGCTGAACGCAGTCGCACTGTCTAACACGCTGTTCCACACGGCACTAACCGTTCGCCACACGGCACTAACCGTTCGCCACACGGCACTAGGCGTTCGCCACACGGTACTAACCATTCACCACACGGTACTCACAGTTTCCAGTTAAACATGGCCGCCAGTAGCATGCCACAGATCAGCAGCTGGTAGGCGCGGTAACCGCGACTCGCCGGCGGCTGGGGGCCGTGCGCCATGTTGCGATGGTGGCGCCGCTGTACGGCCGATATGCCAACTACAGCTGACGCCGGCCGACGTCTGGTGGCAGCACCGGTAAAATGGGCGAAGACAGGAGAGATTCAGGCGTACTATATATGGCCTTGGATTCAACGGTATGGCGACAAAGTACGGGATGAAATAGTGATAGCACGAATCTCTAATGAAAAGTCTAATAGCACGAATCAAATGATCATGAATTCTAAGCTAAATATTACAAAACATTGCAAAAATAAGCAAATGGTACCATTCTTCACAAGGAAAGCACCAAACAAGTAGGCATTAGGCAACATACCTACCTAAGGTAATGTTAACACATTATGTATTGCAGTTCTATGCAACCTTTTTTATGATAAAATTTGTTACCATTGATTTACTTCTTGAAACTCAGCGAGAAAATAGCTCAAGTGTCTGCAGAAGATTAGGGACTAATAATAAAGAAACTGCATTTTGAGCAAAACTGTTTTATGTCTCTAACCGTGAATATAGGCCTGACATGCAGCTAAAATAAGTTACAATTGCAAGGAAGTAAAATAAAATGAAAAAGGCAAAGCACTGCTTCCTGACCATTTGGCATGAACAACACACTAAGGCTTAAATATAAGTACCTGGATATTGAGTTAGAAGCATCTCCATAGCAAACTTATACCTAACCTCTTTGGTCATAGCGTATATGTTGTAGTCATACTTATGGCCAGGGCATCTTTGTATCAAATGTCCCACCCCAGTGACTCTAACCTCTTACAATCCAGATCATAGTTATTGTTTATTAAGGCTTTACAGTGTGTTGACCACATCCTAATCAATAGCAATGTGTTTGACAAATACTTAATTGAAATCAAACCATAAACTCAAGAAAATAAACCAAAATTTCCAACTCATCATTCTATTTCACAAGCATAAAAATTACACCGCAAACTCTCTGCCATGGCTTACCCAGCATTGAACCTCAGATCAGTTGCCGCAGCTGCAGCTGCTGAAGACCGGCAGCGAGCTGCGGATAGGACGAGTCTCCCAAGACCAGACATCTTTTCCAGTAAACCTGAAAAAATACAACAAAATGTTTTGATATTTTAACTTTCACCATTAAAAAGTCAAGATAACTACATATTCAACCTTACCTTACCTTACCTTGTTGTTGTTGGTACCTAGTCGGGAAAAAAGGCTACCTACTTTGACTTGGCGTGGAGATCCCGTTCTCATCGAGCTCAAGGATTCAATTTTCATATCCTTACATTATTTGACATCCTGAATCCAAAAACGATACTTACATATCTTCCAAACAAAAGAAAAAAACAATCAAAATTCAAACCTGACCTAACCTTACCTACAAACCTTTAACCTTGACCTACCAACCTAAAGCCTGACCTACAAACCTGCAACCTACAACCCCTAAAACCCGCAAACCTACAACCTAGCCTCACATACAACCTCCAACCCAAAATGTTGAGGTCCAACCGGTCCAACCTAATTTTTTTTTTGAAATCCTACAACATAAACCAAGGCTCTCTCTATCGTCTGGAGGTTTCGAAAGATGCTCTCCAGAGATGGCGCTAGTAAATTTGGCTGACATGACGTCATGCTAAAAAGTGATGGTTTTTGTGAGAGCAAATGTAATAATAGTTGAAAATTTTGTACTTTTGCTTAATTAAGAAAAAATAAATATACAATTGTTCAAAACAGCGTTTTCTTCATTCATCCTTCATTGTTTTAAGAGGAATATAGACAGTTTAAATATTTTTTCTTGACCGCAATTCGCACACGCACTAAATTAAAAGCTGGAGTTTTGTGCGTTCGTAAATCGTGATTTGAGAAAATAAGTTGACAATAATCTTTTGCACTTTTGCTTTACAATCATTTTTCAATGCAGATAAATGCATAAATTATTCGAAAATAGGCATATCTTTGAAATATTATGATTTTCCACAAGCAAATTTTCCCAAAAACTTGAACTACTTACAACTGACGAACGCATCCAATAATCTGGATGTCTTAGGATGAGTTCGTCATTTTTTCCGAAGGAAATACGATACAGTTCAAGCTATTTTACCGATTTATTAGGGTACTTTTGCCAATGAATTAATAAATAAATGACAACAATTAATCTCATTATCAACCATACTCGGAAGAACTTTCTTCGCATAAGCGCGAACACATCCGCGCTTTCATGAAAAGTCACGCCTGTAGATGTCAGGACTGCTGCTTTATGTTTCGCAAGGTGGCGCAGCGC
The DNA here is from genome assembly GCF_019059575.1 of Amphibalanus amphitrite. NCBI lineage: Eukaryota > Metazoa > Arthropoda > Thecostraca > Balanomorpha > Balanidae > Amphibalanus > Amphibalanus amphitrite. The sequence continues at coordinate 13,640 of NW_024883892.1, forward strand.
GCAGGGTACCGACTACCGAGGCTGAGGTCTCCAGACTCTCCACCACGATTTAACTTGGAAATGGCCGATGGGGAAGGTCTCACCCAAAAACGGACGCCCTTTTACACAGCTGCATAAAGAGAATGAATTATTAGCATAGCTGACCACACGTCCCCTCCCCCTCTCCGCCCCAGCTCAATAGGAAATATCGCCTATTTTCCTTAGTCAGTTATATTCTGACTAATTTCTCACTCTTCCCAGTAAACCTTAACATGCATGATGCAGATGTCCACTGCGTAAGTCGTGTGCTTTCGTAAGTGTGCCAACTATATAGTGTTGCCTGCCTACACTCTACAGTACAGCCTACTGCTTCCCCATTGTCGTTATAATTGGTGATTCTCAGGTCAAAAGTTACACAGTGGTCTCAGAGAACAATCGTTTCAACAAATTAACGATTCAAACCGTTGCATTCTACTTATATTCCGGTCAGTTCTGCTACTAAACGATTCCGGCAAAACACTCTTTAGGTTATGTATTAGCGAACCACCACACAAAATTCGCCCAATCAATGGTCAGTTATTACTGCTGGGCTGAACCGTCATACGCTATATAGCCTATTATATAGCCTAGTCAATATTTTCAGAACGATACTGACTGACGAAACACAACGTATTCGCGGATTCGCACATACGTTGGCACCCAGGTGGCCTGTCAGCAGCCGCACAAATCCGCACAGCGCAGCCGGGATTTGACATTGAGATGGTACACCGTAAAGCATGCCTTTCCACACAGGCACAAGCACAGGGACACAAATTCTCAAAATCCAAACTTATTCCAATACTGGTCAATTACGAATAGGCATAAAGTTTTGAGGTTTTCTCATGTTCATTCTTCTTTCAACACACGCGGCAGACTGCAGCAGCTGCAGAACATCTCACAGAGCTGCGCTGGATGCAGTCATGAGCTGGGACACGGTTTGTGACCAATGACCGATCGGGGGTGCCAGCCTCCTCCCGGCACGCGATGCACTGGCCGCCGCGCAGTCGATGTCGGGGCACCGCCGGCATTCGCCGACAGGGTTCCATCCGATTCGGTGTATTGGTGGCAGCCCGAACAGTGACCCACGCGAAGCTGGCGGACGTCGATGGCCGATGAGCGATGCCCTTCCGCGACCGGCGGTGGCAGTCGGTCCCACATCAAGAACAGATACCAGTCATGCGGTCAGTCGGCGACGGCGCTGTCGCGAGCCGATCTGATGGTCGCGCGGTGGGCGTTGCCGACGTCCACCGGGACCGTCGACTGGGGGAGCGCGGCCGCCTCTTGGCCGCCGCCTCTGGTCGGCGAGCTCGTTGCGCTGTGGGACGGCATCCACTGCAAGTCGTTCACTGTGAAGCGGTCGTTTGACCGGACCTGGCAGGCGGGGAAAGGGGGCCTCAGATGAAGTAAAACCATCCCTCAGGCCAGCTTGAACTGGCTCTCCACCTCACCATGTTAGATAAGCGGACACCCTCGTGATCATCGCAGCGATGATTGCCAATTGGTGTGTCATTATGGGAGAGGATGCCAGCCTCCTTTGCAAGATAGTCTGCCTTTAACATAGTGCAGCCCGACCCATTGCCTGTGGCGCAGACTGGGCTTGATAATGCAGTGCAGGACACACCAAACGTAAGCGGCCATCTGTACCCCCTGTGCAGTAGGGCTGACTCAAGAGCCCAGAGTTGCCCTCCCCCCCACCATTCTGTGCACGTGATAACTGGATGGGACATGCCATGGTCAGCATCTGTTCAAAAGCTGCCCTAAGCATGTAAAGCTCCACTGGCATGCTCAAGCATGGTCACAGTCAGTTCTCACTTCTCAGTTGAACCTCCAATGGAAACCCATCACAAAGTAGAGATCAGGGCGCCTCTCACACTGCAGCACACTCAACGACTGAGGCACCATCTCATCACTTGCAGGTGGTTCTTGCCAGGAGCAATGCCAGCCACGCACATCAGGTGATAACAGCAGTGTACAACTGCAATCTACAAGCATCCATGTTCTTTCTGGTTTTCTCCTGTTGAGATCCACTGCCATGCATGAACTTGATGGGCTTTTGTTGCGCTCCTCCCATGTGCAGACAGGTTTCTGCTGAAACAAAGCAAAGCAAATGTGATTAATAATGGCCCTGTTTCACCATCCAGACACTGTGTGCACTGGTAGCTACGGCATACCATAGCATCACTCAAATGACGTTGCATGTGACCTCTTAGTTTATGATCAATCGCGTTTGGAACAGAGTGAGAGGTTCTGAAAAACCGTACCAAGAACAGAGGTTTGAGTTCAAATACTGCTAGCATGCTGCTGGTGCTGGTACCGCAGCGTGCTAGCGTTCTGGGATGCTGTCATAGCTTAGCGTCACAGTGAAGTTTGTTGACACTGCCATGGAAACCCAATGCTCTGACACACGCAGCGCACTGCAGTGCTGAGCACTGCAGTGCGTGCTCTGCCGTGAAACACCACCCATGAACGTTGGTTGCATGACCAGGATGGAGCAGTGTGGCAGACAGTGATTTCAATTTTAATTGCACTTCCTAGAGATTAAAATGTTGTTGGTGAAATTGCTATTCATTATTCCTATTACCATTGTCTAAATTTCACATTTTGATTTCAAGACAGCATCAGCATTGACATGTTATATAAAATAAGGTTTAGACTTCAGGTGGTCCCGGGTTCAGCTATTAAGTAAAACAAGGGCAAAAAATTGTCAAAAAAATATTTTTAAAAAATACCTGCCTTCATCAACACCTCATCTAATCTAACCTCATCCTCATCTAACAAGGCCCTAATAGCAAAAACCGTTTGAATAACAATGTAATATTTTGCAACCGCTGCACCATTACTGTCACGTACGCTATCCCTAGATTGGTTGCTGGTAAGTAGTGGTTGTCGTCATCAACTCGTCATGCAGCAGCTGATTGGGATGGGCGGGGCCTATTTTTATCCAGGCGATAGAGAGAGCCTAAACCAAGGCCATATACATAAACTTTTTTTTTACTGACATACCCCGCGTTCGATGTCTCTCGGACGGCGAAGATTCTTTGTCGTCCGGCCAATCCCGTCCAAGGTCAGCGGGGGCTCGGCTGCGGTTATGGAACGTGATTGGCCGGACGGCGTAGAATCTTCGTCGTCCCAGAGACATCGAACGCGGGGATAAACTGAAACTACTTTTTTTTTTAGTGGCCCTAACTTACGTTACCGGCCTCGCGAGGAGGGCGGCGACCTCAAGGCCCTAAAGGCGACCTAACTATACCGCGCAAAACAAACCGGCCGTCCTAACTAAGACCGGTGGCCACTTTTACAGCAAGACAACATGGGAAAACCCATATCCATGTACTATGCCATGAATATGGGAAAAAACCCATGAATTTACGTTAAGACACATAAATGACAGTGAAACTTACCGGTAAATTGATGTTTGTGAAGGGAGGGAAGGAGGAAGTTTGTGAATGGTAAGGTTACGAGAGTTGGATGACAGGAATGGTTTGAAGAGTGGGGGATATGTCGCTGGGAGCCAGTGGGAGGGATGGGGTTTGTGAATGTGAAAGTCACGATGAAAGGAATGGTTTGGAGGATGGGGAATCTGTCGCTGCTGCAGTTGGCGGCCGACGGTTGTCTGTGGTCGTTCAACCCGGCCGCCGCCGCTGTTCAGCGGCCGGGGTCCGCTGGTGTAGCTCGCTGGGCCGCTGAGCCTCTAAGCCTGCTCCAGCGGCAGGAGAAAACCCGTCTGCCACCGAAGCTCTGTGTTTCGGCACCAGCGAAAAACCCGACCCATCCCGTATCACAAGTCAGCCTGGTGGTAGCGAAACGGGCGCCTGCTAACAGTCAAGGCCGTTAAAGTAGCTCTGAGTAGGGTGATGTTAGGACGAAATCAAGTACCAGGTTTGTCAATGTTGTGTCGTCCCCGAGAAGCGTCGGGAGGTCGTTTTTAAGGTGTTGTACCGCAAGATAGTTAGTGATGTGTCTTCGTTCGTGATGCAATGCCGTGCATGCGATCAAAATGTGCTCTACGGAGATGCGTGTGTCACAGGTGTGGCAAATCGGAGGGCCCGTCCTATCAAAAAGGTGGCCATGGGTGAGGCGAGTATGACCACACCTCAATCTGGCCAGGGTCACCTCGCGTATCCTGTCTGGTTGGTTACATGTGACCCATGTTCTAAGTTCTCGTTTGATCGCATACATATGTGCAGCATGATGTTGGTCCCATTTGCGTTGAAGGTACTCGGCGAATTTGATTTTTATCATATGAATAGCGTCCCCTTGGGCAGCGGCGTATTTAGAAAATCGCGAAGGGGGGGGGCCAAGGGTTTGGAGGGCGCCACCTCACCCAAGGAGGGCGCCATACGGTCGCGAGATAAAAAATCGCTCAGTGGGGGTTGGGGGGTTGGGAGGCGTTTTTTACCATGCCACCAGTTTTTTTTTTTTGCGTAACCTCGTATAGGTCGTGCTGCATTGATTTTGCATCGTGTGTATTCATTATACTCCAGGTCACAAAAGGTCAAGTGTTCTTGAAATGCTGCGCCGAAGGCGCGCGAAATTTTTGAAAACAACCTTTTCCTCCGCTTTTTAGGCACGCCTTTTATACGATCACTGTTCAAAGCTCCTCTCGCTCTTTTACCAAATTTGAGGGTGTAAAAAATACCTAAGGTTTGGTCGGGCCGCTGCCACACAAACTGTACAGAAAGCTTGGCTCATGGGTGTCGATGTATAAAAGTTTATTGGCGGTGGCATATCTACGCACCAGATCACCGTATCGGATTGATACCGGAGCGCGAGATGCGTAAACATCATCCAAATTACCTCAGACCAGCCTTCATAGCCTTCTCACAGATGCATACAGTGTACCCACATAACCAGTTTCAATCACCGAAACTTCAGATGCCTGCTGTTGCGCCCGAACCTGTTGACAATACTTAATCGTAATCCATATAGATGCCATGATGCACGTAAAGTAGGATCAATCCGTTAAGACCAAAGACGTGTTTTATGCATCGTAGAGCGTAGATAGTTTTGGTAGGTATAGATACTTCATTCATTGTGCTGAATGCACGTTCATTTGTGGCAGTTTTCACAGGCAAGACATCAACTATGTGCAATAGAACGACTAAGTTGAAAAACATGCCAAAGGAGTAAATAAATGATAGGAGGGCAGCGATCAACGGATGTTGCCAATAGGTAGAAGGGCTGCGATCCACAGGAGGGCACTAATAGGTAGAAGAGCCCCGATCAACATCCCGAGTTTCGACAGTAGGGCACCGATAGGTAGGAAGTTAGCGAGCAGCAGGAGGGCGCCAATGGATAGAAGGGCAGCGATCAACAGGAGGGCACCAATAGGTAGGAGGGCGCCGATCAACAATCAACAGGAGGGCGCCACCAGGTAAGAGGGTGGCGAGGAACAGGAGAGCACCAATAGGAGGGTGGCGATCAACAAGAGGTCGCCAATAGGTGGGAGGGCGGTCATCAACTGGAAGTCGCCAATGAGCGGAAGGGTGACGATTAAAATGGGGGTGGCAATGGTGAGGAGGGCGCCTTTGCTCAAGAGGATGACACGAACAGGAGGGCGTCTGTGCGGAGGGCGCTGGTCAACAGGAAGGTGCCAGTGGATAGGAGGGCGGTGATCAACAGGAGGGTGCCAGTGGTTAGGAGGGCGGCGATCTACACGAGGGCGCCAATAGGAGAAGGGCCCCGATTTAACATTCAACAGGAAGGACTAGGGAACCAATAGGTAGGAGGGCGGCACTGAACAAGAGGGTGCCAAAAGGGAGAAAGGCGGCCTTCAAAATTTCACATGAGGGCTCAATAGGTAGGAGAGCGCCAATAATTATGAGGACGCCGATCAGCAGAAGGGCGGCAATGTGTTGCAGGGTGGCGACCTACAGGAGGGCGCCTTCGGGTGAGAGGGCGCTTATTTACAGGACAGCGGCTTACATAGGCGACCACCGTTACGCTTAGAGAGCTACAGCCTACAAATGTGGTTGGAGGGCGCCCGAGGGAGCCCTCCAACCGTATTTGGAGGGCGTATTTGGAATGGGCGTCCTCCGAGGGCGCCCTCCATCCGTATTTTCCCTGTAAACACATTCGCGATTGGAGGGCGCCCTCCAGTCGCGATTGTTTTTCGATTCGATTATATCACAATTGCATTTGCGATTGGAGGGCGCCTTCGGCGCCCTCCAATCGCAAAGGGCGCCTTCGGAGCCCAAGGGGGGGGGGCCATGGCCCAGTGGCCCCCCCCTGCCTACGCCCCTGCCCTTGGGCCATAGGTTCCACAACTGGATCAGGTCGCATTGCAGCCTCCTTTGCGAGGACATCCGCACGTTCATTTCCTGCAATACCGTAATGACCTGGAACCCAAAGAAGGGTCACATGCTGGCCCTCATTGAGATCTGATGTGATCCTGAGAATATTGTAGATACCGTGGTGGGTAACATTATCGGTCCTTTCCAGTGCTTGAAGAGCGGATTTCGAATCAGTACAGATGGTTGCCCGATCAATCTTTTCTGCCTTGATGTGCTCCATAACTTTTTCGATTGCGTGAACTTCGGCACTAAAGACTGTCGTAAATTCTTGAAGCCGGGTCCCAAACCTAAGCCCAGGTCCGACGGCTGCTGAACCTATCTTATTTTCGTGACATGAGCCATCTGTGAAGAAAAAAGCAGAGTCGCAGTTGAGCTCTACATACTCCTGGAAGAGCATTTGAGCTTCCACCGGAGGTATACTGGTCTTCTTATAATCAAAAAGAAATTCAATGGATAGGTCTTTGAGGAGCCAAAATGGAATCATAGGAGGATTTAGAGTAACTTCAGTGCGCCTAATGTTTAGCAGTTGATGAGCTTGCTCAAGGCACCCGGGTAGAAAGCACGATCTACGCAGTGGGCGTCGGGTTCTTGGTTTCCTCGCCTCCATTGCTGGTACCGCAATGTGATTTCGAACACTTTTTGCTCTGTAGTAATAGCGGAGGAAAAGAAAGACGCGTCGGTCATCAAGTGCTGGAATGCCGGTATCTGCACGAAGCGCAAGAACTGGCGATGTGCGAAAAGCCCCAGTTAGAAGTCTCAAGCACGTTGATTGGACGGCTTCTAGACGTTTGCATAAACTGGGCGACAGTGTGCTAAACAGATAACAATTGTACTCAATCGTAGATCTGATTAGCCCAATATACAACATTTGCAATGTTTTCCTGTCCGCACCCCAAGAAAACCCACATATGCATCTTAGGACATTGATTCGTTTAATACAACGTGCTCTTAGGTGCTCAACGTGTTGACGGAAGGTTAGATTAGTATCCAAAATGATCCCTAGAAATTTGTGTGACGTGGAAAAAGGTATTTTAATCCCATCTATGTGTGGGGATCTTTCAAGCGATGGTCGAGGTCCACGTTTGAAGACCATCATGACTGATTTTGGTGCTGACAAAAAGAATCCCCATTTTGTGCACCATTTAACGCAGTGATCAACCACTGTTTGCAATATAGAATAAGCCTGTTTGTAGTTTTTGTGGGATACCCATATTGCTATATCATCAGCAAAAAGCGAATAGCGGACAGAAAATGTTAGAACACGTGGCAGGAGTAGGAGCATATCGTTCAGGGCAATCAAGAACAGCGTAGGTGACAGCACGCTGCCTTGAGGGACGCCATGTTCCATTACAAAGTCGTCAGAAAGTGTCGCTTGGCAACGAACTTTGAAAGTTCGGGGTTTTAGGAAATTTTGAAGAAACGCAGCCAAATGGCCTCTGATTCCGATTGAGTACAGCTTATAAATTATCGTCGAACTGTGTACCTTGTTGAAGGCTGACATTAGATCTAGGAAAATAGCAACAGTCGGTCGCCTATGTTCCCAGTTTACCTGGATGTCCGAGATAAGGCGAATGATATTGTCTGCCGTACTACGATTTTTCTGAAAACCGCTTTGACATATATCAATGCAATGGTTGCTCTCAAGGTAAAATCGCAGGCGCCTGTTTACCATTCTTTCGAAAATCTTGGAAACACAATTGGTTAGTGAGATTGGGCGATACGAATTTGCGTCGTGCTGGTCTTTGCCGGGTTTGAGGATAGGTATGATTATACTTTTAAGCCATTCATCCGGGAAGTTGTCCTCAGTCCATAGTCTGTTGAATGCTATCAGTAGTGTGGAAAGGTTAAGTTCGTTCAATTTTGTGAAAAAAGAATATGGAATGGAGTCTGGTCCTACCGAAGTTTTAGTGCTTGCCTTTGCTAGGGATAGTTTAAGTTCTCTTAGGGTAAAAGGAGCATTGTATGGTTCAGAGTTTGCAGAAGAAAAATCAAGATTTACTGTTCTATTAACGAGAGCTCGAGCCTCGGCCCTGCTCGATGCGATGATTCCGAAAATGTACCTCTTTAGTCTTTGGGGTGATATTTTGCACCGTTAACGAGTTTACGGCCAATTAACATTTTAACAGAAAACGGCAGGGTCTTTCGATTTGGCTAAAAATCGGTATACCTACAGGGCCTCCTCGATGCGCTAGTTCCGAAAATGTGCAATGAACACCCCCCTCCCCCCCGCCTTTAACCCGCGCCCTGTTGGGGGGTGTTTGAACACCCCCCTTGTGGTTTTTCGCGAATATCTCAAAAAGGGCGGTGCGGAGCGCCGCCGTTTTTGGTACACCTTATCACACATCAATTCTACACATGTTGTGAAAATTTCAGACCAAGGTCATTCAAGGTCAGGTCACCAGGTCACTTGAAGTGACCTCACCTCATAAAAATTTTCAATGTCTGTCATGGCTACACCGAGCATGACCGATCGCTTTGAAACTTTCAGCGAATGCTAAGAGCAATAGCATGTACAAAATGTATATCTTAGAATTTTGATATCGATGACCTAAGGTCAGGTCAATTTTGCGACCTCCCCATTATAAGTCAATGGGAGAAAATTGAAATGCGCCTCTTTTGGATGAAAGACAACATAAGCACTCCCAAACACCGAATTACAAGTGATTTAGACACACTGAACATGAAAATGGTGTCCGTGACCCTTGCTTATACCCTGAGGTCATCTTAGGTCACGAATGGTATCTAACAGTTTTTCGCAAATAACTTTTGATAGAGGCATGCTAGAGCGATGAAAACGCCTTAGATGTGTTCAGCTCGACGATACGGATCGACTGATATGCAACATGACCCTTTCCGGTCAGGTCATGACCTTGACCTGGGGTCAAATTTTCAAGTTGACCTTTCAAGGTCAAGTTATAGTTCATTCGATGCGTCTTGATGAGAGGAACACGATGCCGGGAAAAGTAAGCTCGTACAAGGCTTGGGTCAAAAGTTATTGCAGAAAAACTGTTTTCGAAAAAATCAGCTATTTTTGCAGTTTTTGCCCCCTGCAGGCAAAACCGTTGACGTTAGGTCAAATCTGAGGGAATTACTCAGAAAGGGCGTTAATAGGGCTGTCGAATGCGCTTTTCCGCGGCGCTGTAGCTCTATTGGTTCCCGAGTTATGCGTTGGCTTCTTGGAAATTTTCGACATTCGACCTGGAAATCAGCAAAAGTTTGCCTTCAATGACCTTTGGTGACCTGACCTTTGACCTGACCGAAAAATTGACCGAAGTGATTTCGTCATTATTTTTGACGCTCTTTCGAACGCCGCCTTCCGCGTATCGCTACGTGGCCCAGGAGCCGAGTTACAAGGGGGTGTTCAAACACCCCCCCCCCCCCAGCAGGGCGTGGAAATCCAGGACCCCCAGCCGGGCGCGGGGGCCACGTAGCGATACGCGGAAGGTGGCGTTCGAAAGAGCGACAAAAATAATGAGGGAACTACCTCAGTCATTTTTTTTTTTGGTCAGGTCAAATGTAACGTCATTTTTTAGAATGGAGATGCTATTGCTGAGCATATTTATTAGTATGTATATAAGAAATATTTGTAAATGTAGCCTGATGCTCATCATATATTAGTTAAGTTTTAAGCGAAATAGACAAAATACTAAATGTCACGTCACCAGAGGTTTTTGATGACCAAATTTCACAGATTTTCCGGTCGAATGTCAACAATTTTAAAGAAGCCGACGCATACATCAGAAAGGGAGCTACAGCGCCGCAGAAAAGTGCATAATTGACAGACCTGTTAACGCACTTTCTGAATAGGGGAAGCCGGGGGAAGCCGGGGGAAGCCCGGCATAGTAAGCTCTTTTTTCATTTTTATGACATACCTTGCGTGATGTATAAAATGTTGATATCCTGTTAGCTAGATACGTTAACTGGCCGTGTTGTCCCAAAAACTTGTTTTTGTTGAAACAGTAGGTATTAAGTTGCGAAATTCGAGTTTTAAAAAAGCATTTATTTTCTTGGGGTAAGCCAAGCATAGGGGTAACGCCGGTCACCTCTCCAGCGATTTACAACGAGTTGATGAAACCATTATGTGTCTTCCAAATATTGACGGAAAGTGAAATATTAAGGTACTGTTTAGCTCTGGACATCTTAGAGTTTATGTCACTACTGGTATTTTACTGCTAGCATCTATCACATCATAGAGCACAGGTCGATGAAAATCGTGATGTAAAATTGAAAAAATATGCCTTTCAAAATTCCTTAACCCTATTAGTGGCAGGCTCCTGGCTACCCGTATTAGTGGCAGGGGGGGGGGCTGTTTACGACCCCCCCCTTGATATCTCGAGATCTAACGGGCCGATTTTCAAAATTCAAACGGCATTCGATTTCGCTCAACGTGATCTACATTTCTAAAAAATAAAAATTCAAAGAATGTCAATAGGGGGGTAGAGGGGGGTAAAAACGGGCAAATTGCAGATACATTTTAGACTGTTTATCACGGCCAGGTTTCTGAACCAATCTTAACGCAACTTTTGCCTATCGATAGAGAATGAACCAGGAATTCACATGGATCCTAAAAATATGCATTTTCAAAAATCATAGGCGGATACAGATCATTGAGATTGGGGGTACGCAAAAAATATAGTAAATAAGGTTTTTGTTGGTACTGTTTCTAAAAAGGTGGTAATGGTCTTGTTATGTTACAATTTTCTTATGAGAGAACGACTACAATTGTATTGGTCATGCATAGGCGGTATCAGGGCACCTATGTTGGGAGGTAAAAGGCATAACCCCCCTTTTTGGACGCCTGGATCCACCTATTATAGCAAAAACGTGTCAAAAGAGGATGCACAATAACTTTGTATATGTTATCACATGATACCTTTCATTCACTGTTCGTAAAACTTGTGCATACAGCTATAATACATCAGCATCGTGATCTTCGCCCAAATGACTCGCTTCACGAATAGGACCCCCCAATTCCCAGTGCTCTGGAGCCGCCCCTGTAATGTTATGAACTTGAAATTTTCAGGGAATGTGCCCAATTTAGTTTTAGGAAAAGTCAGAAAATTTTAGCATCATAGTTTCAGCGGTTTCGGAGATATTCCCGAAAAACCTGAGGGGTGGATGAAAACAACCCCCCCTGCCACTAATAGGGTTAAAATTTATTTTTTTTTCATTTACCGAACTAAATGCATCCTATTGCATATCATTCGACTCGGCTGATGAAGAAGAACAAAATGACACCATTTTTGAAGCTCTAGCTTCATTGTCTGTCGCGTTATCTGCAAAAACGTACTTTGACCCTAGTTGAACTCAAGTGACATAACTGTTCTTGTAGCATACAAACATAAACTTAGTCACTTATTGATATAAACTGATGGAGGTAACTACAAACCGTTAAAATGGAGCAGATATCTCCCATATTTTACAGTAAAAACCAGGCAAGCAATCGCCCTTAACCCTCGCCGGCCGAGGGGGGGGGGGCGGGTGCCGCCCCCCCCCATAGGGTTTTTTTCGCGATAGCTCCGAACACGCTGGCGATAGAGAGCTGAAACTTGGCATACCTGACTTTTGATCCAAGCCGCATCTTTTGACACCAACCGCATTTTTGGGTCAGGTCAGGTCACTGACCTATGACGTCATAAGTGAACCTCTGCACGGTCTTCAGATGTCGCAACTTCGCAACGCTCTCACTGCCAGAGGAGATGTCACAGGGAAATGAAACTTGCAGGATCTAGTATCCATTATGAGTCCCACAACTTGTATATCTCGGATTTTTCCTAAAGGTCATATGAGGTCAGGTCATTTTCGTGACCTCACCATTATAAGTCAATGGGGAAAAATGAAAACTGCTATTCTGGCGCCGGGAACGATCTCCAACTATCTCAAGCACACAGAATCGTAATTTTATGCACTCCTTGCAAGGTTAGATGCGTCACTTTTGCAATGTTGACCTTGCGTGACGTCATTTATGACGTCATCAAGGTCATATTAGTTTTTCGTCAATAACTCTTGATCAAATTGAGCTAGCGAGTCGGGAAAGCCACCAATGGACTCAGGAAGACCTGCCGAATCGAATGATATGCGACATGACCTCTTTCGACCAACTTCGTGACCTGGGGGTGCTGACCTGACCTTGACCTGAGGTCAACACCCCAAGTTGACCTGACCCGGACAAAAAGCATATCATTCGACGCGCCTGAGCGAGACGAACACGATGCTGCCAAAATCGGCGCTCTGTGGCCGTTTTTTGCGAAGTTATTCACCAAAAACTGAACCGTACCTTGGGGCACTTGACCTGACCTCAGAGGTCACCGGTTGACCTAGGACCTTAACCCGCGCCCTGGTGGGGTCTGTTTATAACGCGACCTGGTGGGGGGGCTATTTTTTGCCCCCCCCCCTCGTATCTCCGAAACTACTGGACGGATCCGCAAAATTCAAACGGCGTTCGAAAGGCCTGTCAAATTTGTCGAGGAAAACCAAATTTCATTGACCTCGGAGTCACCGATGACGTCACAGGTCAGGTCAAAGATGAAATGTTTCACCGTTCACGGGTCTTCTAGGGAATGCGCTATAACACCGAGGAAAACGCATTTTGTCGAGAATCAGCGATAGGGCGTCAGTTGCCTAGTAGATATATTACTATTAGAGGTCACTGACAATACCAGGTCAGGTCACAGGTCAGGTCACCAAGGGTCACAGGTCAGGTCACATGAGCCCAACTTTACTAAGGTTGTGTGATGCATGTTTTATGGCCAATTTTTCATTTCCAACTCAATGGTATTGGTTATAAGACTATCAGGCACGGCTTAGGTCACTTTCTGGTGAAGTTCAGGTCAAGGTCAGGTCAAGGTCAGGCCAAAAAAGGTCAAATTTTAAAGTTGATAGTTTTGCATAAAATGGGTATTTATTCGATGCAGCTCGTCACGGGGAGTCTAATGGTGGTCTTTGTTTTGCGCTACGGGGTCTAGAATTGCTAAAAATTGAGTTTGAAAATTTGACGTCATCAATTTTGAACAGTTTTTTCGCTATAACTTCGCCAAAAAAGAGGTATCGATCTCAAATTTGGTATGTGGATGGAAGGCGGTAAGCACTATCACATTTATTCCGGTTTTTGCGAAATTCAAAAAAGTTTTTGGATTTTTCGATTATTTTATGCAAAAAAAATTATTTTTTGATTTTTGGGGGTCAAAATCCCAAAATTTCAAAAATCCGAGATAGCAGTTTTGTAGCCCTGTTGATTCTACAGCTTTTATGTCTTTATCATTTTTCTGTATTTGCAAAGCTATAGGCCTGACAGCTCTTCCCGCGAAACCCTTTTTTGGGTCGAAAACGGCAGAACATGACGTCACTCTGACGTCATTTCCGGCCAACCTATCATAGCCTTTGGACAAATTTTTGGTCACAATGTGTAAAATTGATGTCCGGGAGGGTACTGAAAGTTTGGTGACGATCGGCGCAGCGGTTCTGGAGATATATCAAAAAGTCTGGAGGGGGGGCAAAAAATAGCCCCCCCCACCAGGGCGCGGGTTAAAATCGGGTACCAATCTCTGCGTCTCGTAACGGCGCACACGCTCGTTTTTTTCCGCGACGCGCTAGCTTCACCAGGGGCGAAACGGCGAGGGGGAGTCGTACCCGCCTCCCCCCCCCTCGGCCGGCGCGTATGTAGAAAACCAATAGGTCCGGCGAGGGTTAATCCATACTTGATAGGTATAGGCACTGGAATAGAGCGACAGGCCGAAGAGGCTTTGTCTATGATGGCATGCTTATTTTCGAAGTTTATCTTTGGGCTAGGTGTAAACCAAACCTACTCAGTACATATCATCTCATGGAAAACAGTGGTTTAGTGGCATAGCTCTCGGTTGGGGGTAAGCTCGCCCACTCGCCCGGGTTTACCCCAATATGCTAATTTTATTTTAGAACAGCGATGTTTGGAAAAAAAAATGTCATACTTAAGCCAGCCTGCTTCGTCACCCCTCACCACAAACACTTATGCGTGGTTCACGCCGGATCCGTAATGACGCCGTAACCGTTACGGACGTAATGAGCTAGAGATTTCTCAAGATTCCCCAAGCATTGTGACTTTTGTAGACGAAGTTGAAATGTGGCAACCAGCCGCCGTAAACTGGCAGCGTCCACCGTACTCGTTACGGAACGTAACAGAAGTTGGGAAAATTGAACTTTTCGGCTCGACCGGCCGCCGTAATGACTTTTATCGACATGTATCTCCAAAACGGTTTGACTGTTTGATGAGCGGTCTTCTTTGGGGAGGGGCTGCATCCTTTCTACCCTGAACTGTGCTATTGATATCACTCATGAGTGCCTGTTACAGCACGTGTCACGTGCGACGAGAGAGGTTCCAAAAGAGCTCGTCATAGCATAACTCGGGAACGGCTGAATAGAAACGGTTCAATATTTGTTTGTTGTTTTGGCTGGGTGCACACTACACATCCCGTGACCTTAGGACGATTTCGAATTGCCTCAGCGCGTGCGCACGTGCGCACCCCTTTTTCACATCTCGGGATTGGCTGTGCCAATCGCGCCCATATTTGGTATGCTGAATGACATCATGTTTATATGCAAATTGCACAGGTTGACAAAAGCATTGATCTGCACGTGCGCACGTGCGTGCCCCTTTTTCATATCTGGGGATCGGCTGGGCCGATCGCGTTCATATTTGGTGTGCTGAATGACACCATGTACATATGAAGATTGAACAGATCGGCAAAGGCATTGGTCTGCACGTGCGCGCGTGCGTACCCCTTTTTGGCATCTTTAGATCGGCTGGGCCGATAGCGCTCATATTAAGTATGCTGAATGACACCAAGTTTATTTGCAGATTGCACAGGTCAGCAAAAGCATTGATCTGCACGTGCGCACGTGCGCACCCCTTTTTCATATCTGGGGATCGGCTGGGCCGAAAGTGCTTATATCAAGTAAGCTGAATGATAGCATGCTTATTACGAGCGAGCGAGCGCAGCGAGCGAAGTGAGTCTTTTCAATATAACGGAAAAATCTCAGTATGAGCGGCCCGGCCCGGCCCGGCCCGGCGGTCAGGTCAGTGACGTCACACGCCTGACGTGACCCAATGCACAAATGACCTTCCAGACTTCCGATGCTCCCAACGCATCATTTTTAGAGTTATGACATCGAAATACACACCAAACGATAGAGAATTGATCAAGGATCACGATAGTGAAGATTTCAAGTCGATATCTCTTACCGTTTTGCCGCAATCGGCGCGGAAATCTGAAAAAGTTAGATTTTTCCGAAAATTTGACCTTTGGCCGGTCATAAGTAGGTCAAATGTTGACTTAGGACCAAAAAATATACCACCAATCGCGAGATCTCGTTGAGAGCAATCCGTTGGTCTTTTCCGCTAAGCTCTACAACGCTCCGTTTTCAAACGCCAGGGGGGGTCGCACCCCCCCCCCCCCTGCATGGGCGAAGGTGGCAAAACACCGTTTACGGGCGAGGGTTAATACCTAGTTTGTGCAAAAAATAGCATCTCCTTTATAAAATATTTGCGAAACCCCCAACATCATCCCCATTAGTGCCGAGCTCCCAACGACGACCATAAAAACGTTCCCATCCCGTTAGCGTGGGTTTATCATAAGGATTAAGATTTAATTTCCAATCCGAAGCTGAAATGATGGAAAGCAAATTCACATTTCAGATAACCAGCCCTCAGCTGTAGCTGATCAGCCTGTGGCAGAAACCAAACCAATGGTAATAGCTCCGCATTCTCCTTTGAATGAAACGGTTCAGAAACTGATAGGTCCTGCGCTGGGCATAGTCTCTGTAGGGGGGCAGAAGATAGGTGGGATGATGCGTAAAAAAAGGAAACAGTCTCGCAACAGAGACAGCGTAGTTTACAAAATTCCATGTGGTGGGTGCCCGCGGGTGTACTACGGAGAAACTGGTAGGGGTCTCAAAACACGGGTCCGTGAACACAGGGGGGATTTACGTAATCACAGACTTTCTAATGCATTTGTTATTCACGCTGAGAAAGAAGGGCATTTACCTGATTGGACGCGGGCTACACATGTAGATCAAAACTTTCCTAAAACCCAACGGAGAATTATAGAAGCAGCGTTTATTGCGAACGGTGATGTTTTGAACACTTCGAGTGGATTCTTCAGACTAGCTTCGGTGTCTGCTCTGTTGGCTAGGAAAGACGTTAATTTGTAGTATGTGTGTATGCATGTGTCAATATGTCATGCAAGGCAGAGGAAATTTGTGAAAAAGTGCCCGCGCTATATTCGAACGAAACCGAAAAAAACGTACTTGACTCCGTAGGTAAAATGTGTCATATCACCCTTGAAAAAGTGAATAACACGAAACGTTGGGTGGTTTTGGTGTTTTTTATTACGAGCGAGCGAGCGTAGCGAGCGAAGTGAGTCTTTTCAATATAACGGAAAAATCTCAGTATGAGCGGCCCGGCCCGGCCCGGCCCGGCCCGGCCTGTAACGCTTTTGAGAGGCTTATATCTCAGCAACCGCTGGACCGATTGGCCAACGGTCTTTTTGTTGGGTAGCCCCATCCATTCTACCCCGTAATTGACTACTTTTGATACATCTCAGTGACCGTCGTGGCACGTGCCACGTGAAAAGTCAAGGGTGTTCAAGCTGTTTTGCAAAAGTAGTGATTTTGAGAGGCTCATATCTCAGCAGCCGCTTGGGCGATTGACTTGCGGTAATTTTTGTAGAGTAGCAGCATCCCTTCTACCCAAAATAGGATACTCTCGATGTATGTGGGTCGCCCCTAGTGCACGTGCAAAATACAACAATAAGAGGTGCCAAGTTTGTTCCCATTTCAGTAACTCGGCAATTACTGGGGCGATTTCGCTGAAACTTGGCATACAGGTAGGCACCCACCAGGCAATGCATTCCCATGTGTTGCGGTTAGGGTGCTACTGCACGTGCGCACGTGCAGGGGGCGTTTCCAGATCACGAGAACGGCTGGGCCGATTTCGCTCAAATTTGGTATACGGTTGGGGACCGGTTAGTATGGTGCCGTGCAAAAGTCATTTTGGACCCTGTTTGCACGTGCGCACGTGCAGAATGTCGCTTCCAGATCTCAGGAACGGCTGGGCCGATTGCGTTCAAATTTGGCACACCGCTAGCGACCAGTTAGAAGGGTGCTTTGCGCAAGCCCGTTGGAAGCACCCTCTCGCCATTCCGCACGTGCAAGGCTCACTATCTCGCTCGCTCGTTCTTCGCCCAAAAGGCGTTTTACTGGTATGTAGAATTCACAAGTCGGCAAAGGTATTGATCGGCACCTGCGCACGTGCGCACCCCTTTTTCATATCTCGGGATTGGCTGGGCCGATAGCGCTCACATTTGGACTTTGGTATGCTGAATGACACCACGCATATAAAGTATGCAGATTGCAAAGGTCAGCAAGAGTATTGGTCGGCACATGCGCACGTGCCCACCCCTTCTCACATGTTGCGATTGATTGGGCTGGTCTGGGTAGCGGGTAGCGGTCTGCTCGTGTGCAAGTGCGGACCTTTCTACTTGAGAAAAAAATCGTATCAACTCGCCGACTGATTTTTAGGCATTATTTCATGTAGGTATGCCTTCAGTATGTCACAACCTACTTTGTATCTCTTGAGTGACGTACATAAAATTCATGTTCCGTAATTACATTTCACTCGTTCATTTAAAGATAACATTTCCTTCGTAGGCCTAGCCTAGCCCTAATCATGTAGGTATGTTACAGGTCAAGTTCAAAGTCCACAAAATAAATTCCAATACATAGATTCTCGTGCCACGTCTTTTATGCAGTTCTGAGTCAACTTCGCTGCCCATATTGCCCCTGCTAGACTTGATGCTTGGACGGACACTGCACCGCCTCTTCGCAAGCCAATTGGGCAAACTGTACGATGCGTACGTTGATCTTGCCCATGGATAGCAGCGATTCACGAGTGTAGAAAATGAACTTCAGCGTTGACCAGCATGGGCATGTTTTCTTGTTTATGCCAAAAAAGGATAAAAGATTATCTGTATAGTATCATGCCCACAATTGTACTTAATTAACAATGATATGCCTCCACACAATTATAAACCACTATGCAAAAGTGATAGGAATAAATTTAAAAAGAAGAGAGCAAAACCAATTAAAATTCTGACGCACCGATATTAAGAAACAGCTCTTAGCTTTAGCCCATTTTTCGATTGTTTATAAGCAAAATAGTTTTGGCGCACTTGATTCGAAGGACAGCGCTCAACATGGCAATTCCCGGTGCACACCGAATCCGTAACGAATACGGCGTTACGTCCATGTTACGTCGCCAAAAAATCGAACTACGCATGCGCGTTGCATTGTGCCCTCCACTTTCAAGATATTATTTAATCGCCGACGTATTCATTACGGCACGTAACGGTCATTACGGATCCGGTGTGAACCACGCATTAAACAATTTTTTTTTTTTATTTATAAATTTAGTCCGAACCTTTTGATGGGAGGGATTCACAAGGACAGAGCCACCGCTAAGCGAAGCTTGTTGCGGTGACCCTGCCATCTACCCTCCGATCGCGCAATTCCAGTTCTATGGCAGAATTTAGAGTCCAAAGTTTAACGTGCGCACATAGCCCGCGCACGGCCGGTCCCCTCACTGACTTCGCCTGGCTACGGCCTGCCACCAACCGCAACCATACCTGTCAGGAGGCCCATAAATGTCAAGCGCCCGTCGCGCCTCGAACCCGGACTGTTATAACCGGGAACGCGTGCTCTCACCACGCGGAGTCCAACGCTCTACCAGCTGAGCTACGGGACCGGCGATCATTTCATAACATTCGTATAAATATTAGGGTTATATGTTAAAGCATTAACAGTGCAACATATCTCAGTTTTTAGCTAAAAACCCTTAAAATATCATGTTTGCTCTATAACTTTAACAATATAGTTACAATGTTTGTTAGCGTTAACTTTTACGCTGGCGTTACCTCAGCTACCACGCTGAAAGGCAAACAGTTTAGCATTTTATTATGAATAATTTAGCCGCAAACGGGGTGGCCGCGCTTCCCCCGCGCCCGGGGTTCCCCCGGCTTCCCTAACGTTAATGGTTTTGCCCGCAGGGGCAAAAGCTGCCAAAACACTATTGTTTGCGGAAACAGTTGTGTGCAAAAACTTTTGACTCAAGCCTTGCAAGAGCCCAACTTTACCGACATCGTGTTCCTCTCGTCAAGACGCATCAAATGAACTATAATTTGACCTTGAAAGATCAACTTGAGAATTTGACATCAGTTCAAGGTCATGACCTGACCCGAAAGGGTTATATTGCATATCAGTCGATTCATATAGTCGAGCTTAACAAAGCTAAGGCGTTTTCATTGCTCTATAAGGCCTCTATCAGAACTTATTCGCGAAAAACTGTTGGGTACCATTCGTGACCTGATATGACCTCAGGGGCATAAACAGGGGTCACGGGTGTCATATTTATGTTCATTGTGTCAACTGTCGAAGTTAATTGTAATTCAGTGTTTGAGTGTTTACAATGACTTCCGTTCAAAAGAGCTGCCTTTCAATTTTACCTTTTATCCCATTGACTTAATGGGAGGTCGCAAAATTGACCTGACCTTAGGTCACCGTTATGAATACTCCCAGACTTAAATTATACATATATATATATATATATATATATATATATATATATATATATATATATATATATATATATATATATATATATATATATATATATATATCCGGTCATGTCATGACCTTGATCTGAGGTCAAATATTCAAGTCGACCTTTAAAGGTCAACATTATAGTACAGTGTGTCTAAAAAGAATGTACCGTCGCCACTACGTGGCGCTGGTGTCGCGAGCCGGTAGTTGGCTGAATCCGCACCAGACCACACATTCCCAAGCGCTAGGTGACAGCTGCGCAGCGGCCGGTAGTAGCGTAAGCCCGAACCTTCGTGACACGACCCCGGGGGGGGGGGGGCGAGGGGAGCGGGCGGGGCAGCGCGTGTAGGGAGGGGTGCTCCAGCAAGCTGGCAGTTGTCGCGGCCAAAGGTCAAGGGGTCACACACCAAGCGAACGGACGCTGATGTGGGCAGGATGTGGGTTCGTGGGGATCATGAACTTGTGTGTGGTAGGTGCGTCTTGCGATGCACGGGTGATACGCCAGGTCTAAGCCAAAGGATTCAGGGGAGAGCTGAAGAAAAACATCTGGTCAACTACGGCGAATAATGGTGCTGAAAAATGGAAAGTATGGGTCAATGCAAGCCTTCATGACTATAAACAACTTTTCTGTGGACGCAAAGGCCAGCATTGAATAACGATATCCGGATCGAAATTAGCAATGATTTATAATTAAATGCCGAACTAATAGCGCTGCAAAACCCTCCTATATAGTAAATTGTCAAGTCGGATTATACCCACTTGAATTAAACTATCCTAAATAAAATTGTTAATTAACTTTCTAACACTGACGTTCTTTATCATACGATAAGTATGGGGTTAACCAAGATTCAGCATCTTCCGCGTTCAAACAATCACCTGTAAGGCTAGAACATTAATGGCCAGGTAAAAACATGGTCGGGATTTGATTAACCGGATAATAAGTCGTTTTTTTAGTCGGGATTTGATAAGTCGGATTTTTTTTACGCCAACCGCATTTTTAAGTCAAGTCAGGTCACTGATCTATGACGTCATAAATGAGCAGTCTTAAAATGAACTGTGTGAAACTGTCTTAAACTGTCCTAAAATGAACATTTTAGGACTGTGCTAAAATGTTCCAACTTCGCAACACCCTCAGTGCAGAGCTTTCATAGGGAGATGAAACTTACAGGATCTTATAGTATGATCGAGAGGTCTCACAACTTGTATAAATGTATATCTAGGATTTTCTGAAGGGTCGCCTGAGGTCAGGTCAGTCTCTCACCATTAAAAGTCAGGGGAATATGGAAATTGCTAGTTTGGTCCGGAAATGATATACAACTATCTCAAATTCTCAAGCACACGGAATCGTGATTTCATGGGCTCCTTGCAAGGTCTGATGCTTCAATTTTGCTTTGTTGATCTTGCGTGACGTCATTTATCACGTAACTAAGGCTATCAGTTTTTCGTCAATAACTCCCGATCAACTAAAGCTACCGAGTCGATAAAGCCACTAATGGACATGAAAAGACCTGCCGAATCGATTGATATGCAATATGACCTCCTTTGACCAGCTTCGTGACCTGACGGGCTGTGACCTGACCTTGACCCGAGGTTAACACCTTAACTCTCGCCCGTATTGGTGTTTTTCCAGCATCAAACGTATAAGGGTCCGTTGGACCCCCTCTTGCCGTTTCGCCCCTGATCGAGCTAGAGCTTCGCGGAAAAAACGAGCGTGTTGGCCGTGACGAGAGGAAGTCGATGATACCCAATTTTAAGGTCCTAAGTCATCGGTTGACTTTCCAGGTCAGGTCAATGACCCAAAAGTCGGGGAAATCGGGACCTGTTAGAAAGTCGTAAAGCGTGGCTGCTATGGGGTTTTCGGGGTGCTGATCACGAATATCATGTTAGTTTTGATCACAGATGATGTCTTCATGCATTTAGGCCAGGTAGGGTCAGGTCAGGTCAGGTCAACCAGTAAGGGTATTCGTAGTAGGTGGCAACCGCCTCTGACAGCTTCGCAACATGTTACGAGGGCACCAAAACTACTTCGTAAATGTTCATATGGCTGCTAAATTCGAATTCAGCTCCTAAAACTGACCTAGAAACATGTAAAACTCGAAAAAGTGAACCGAGGTCATCAAAGGTCAATGACCTGACCTGACTTTCCGGTGATCCTGACACCCACCCTAATGCATGGAAGCAAGATCATATCCCATGTTTAAACGCTTAAAACCACGAAAAGACTGCGAGCCGACATACGCCGAATCGCGATTCCGGCCAAACATGGTCTCGAAAGTAGGTCGCAGGTCAAAGGTCATTAAGGTCAGGGTCATGACAATTTCAGGGTGGGTGTAAAATTGATTAACGCGAGGGTACTGAAAGTTTCGTCGCGATCGGCCGCTTTTTACGCGAGTTATTCGCGAAAAAACCGAGGGAGGGGGTCCGTTCGACCCCCCCCCCCCTATACGGGCGAGGGTTAAGTTGATCTCACCCGAAGAAAAAGTATACCATTCGACACGCCTGAGCTAGACAAACACGATGCTGCTAAAATCGCGGATCTGCGATCATTTTTAGGCGAAGTTATTTACCAAAAACCGAACCTGTGCCTTGGGCCACTTGACCTGACCTCCGAAGTCATCGGCTGACCCTGGTCCTTAAATCGGAGACCAATCGTTTATCGCTGCATTTCGTAACGACGCACACGATCGTTTCTTTCGTGAGGCTCTAGCTCAATTAGGGGCGAATCGGCGAAGGGGGTTGTTTCCTCACTTCCAACCCCCAACGTCCCCTCGGTATTCAGAAAACCTGAAGGTCCGGTGAGGGTTAAAACGTTTCTCCTGAACGAGGAAGAAATGTGAAAGTCAAAGCTCTATAGACGTCCTGTAAAAGTGGCCATAATAATAAATTCGTTAGAAATAAGATGCTTTTAAACGACTTCCTCATATAAAATCGGGTGCTGGGACCAATCTTATAAACGCTTTAGAATGGACAGGGTGTCACTGGCTAAAGTTTGAGTGCATAAAACGGCTATTACCTAAATGCAAAATGGTTTTCATGCATTTCAGTCAATTGTATATTGTCGGTCCCAGTGGCCGAGCTAAAAAAAAATCGGTAGTGTTTTGCATCTTTTACGCCCTAAGAAACTACACCATCTATCGAAGTGGGCGGGCTTATTTGAATGTGAGGGCGCATTATGCACGAATCGTGTGCTTTCGTTTATTTTGGACTGTATTTTACCACATCCACTGCTGGTATCACTATTAATATTATCTAATGCCGTGAATACGACAGCATTCCATTTATAAGATTGGGCCAATGGAGTCGCGCCCCGCGAGCTCGGTTTTCCGCTGGGCCGCTACAGGCCAGGAAGTCAATTTTCGCCTGAGGGCAGGACAAAGGTCAGCGAGGGAGCGCAGGGTCAGCCAGGTATCGCCAAGTGCCGAGGGAAAGCCGCTCCCTCCCCTCTCTTCCCCTCTTCTCCCCTCCCCACCTCGGTATAGATGGGGAGGGACCGAACTGCCAATGACATGCGAGCGGTCAAGGCCGCTCGCGCGGCAGCGACCCTGGCGGCCGGGTGCCGCAACTGGGATTCAGCCAAGTTACCGATTCGCCTCCTGTGGGAGAGCCAAACCAGGGGACATACTTTTTAGATATACTGTACATTCGACACGTCTTGACAAGAGGAACACGATGCTGGCAAAAATAATGTCGTGACACTCTCGACTCAAAAGTTATTGAAGAAAAACAGTTTCCCGCAAAAGGCTATTTTCATTTTTGCCTTCTGCAGGCTACACCGTTTACCTGAGAACATTAAGGACAATCATCAGAAATAAGGTTAAAAGGGCTATCAAATGCGCTTCTCCGCGGCACCGTAGCTCTAGTGATTCTCGAGTTATGTGGCGGTGTTTAAAAAAAAAATTGTTGAAATAGGCAATATTTCACCTTTGTTCACCTCTGGTGACCTGACCTTTGACCTGACAAAAAATGACCGAAGTGGTTCTTCCTTATTTTGGACATTCTCTCGAATGCCACCTACCGCTTACGTAGACCGTAGAGCCACGGTCGTCATGAATGACTCGGCACTTTCTGAGTGCGCCCTTGACTCCCCTCCCCCCCACCCCCCCAGCGCTGCGGTATGCCGACCACGTATGCCATGTGGCGATATCAAACACTACTTGAAGGTCAGGGGGCTGGCACAGCCACTGTAGTTTGTGGATCGACCACCAGAGGCGCTGTGGGCACCTGCCTGAATACGGTGAAGATAGCAACTGCGTAGCTGCAGTTGGCGTCAAGAAGAAATGTGAACGTCGGATAGAGTGGGATCAGGTGAGTTAGACTGAGTCATGAGAGAGTGAGTTGAAGAGAGATTGGAGTGAGGCTCTGAGTGAGTGAGTGAGTAAGTGAGCTGAGCGAGTGAGTGAGTGAGTGAGTGAATGAGTGAGTGAGTGAGTGAGTGAGTGAGTGAGTGAGTGAGTGAGTGAGTGAGTGAGTGAGTGAGTGAGTGAGTGAGTGGGGAGTGGGCGAATGAGTGAACGGGTGAGTTAGTGAGCTAGTGAGTCGATATGTTGGTGCATGAGTGACAGTGCGCGTGAATGAGAGTAAGTGAGTGAATGCGAATGATGATTGATTGATCGAGTGATAACTGTGTGAGCGAGTGAATGAATGAATGGCAAGGCAACTCATTACCCTCACTGCTCATTCTGTGGGCATTAACGGCGGTAGATTAATATGCAGGCAGGTAGATATGCGAAAATAATCAGTCTTAAAATCGACGTCGTGGTCGTAATAGCCGTTTCCACGACGGGTTATCTGGCGAATGAACCGAAATAGACCA
>NW_024883893.1:0-35628 GCF_019059575.1 Amphibalanus amphitrite
CACGAACGCTATTCAGACACTCTCAAACATCGAATGTAGTAAAATGGACACACTGAACCGGAAATGGCAACTGTGACCCCTCGTTATGTCCCCGAGGTCATCTCAGGTCACGAACAGAATCTAACAGTTTTTCGCTAATAACTTCTGATAGAGACGTGCTAGCGCTGAAAACGCCTTAGATGTGTTCGGCTCGACGTTGCGGATCGACTGATATGCAACATGACCTTTTCCGGGCAGGTCATGACCTTTACATGAGGTCAAATTTTCAAGTTGACCTTTCAAGGTCAAATTATAGTTCATTCGACGCGTCTCGACGAGAGGAACACGATGGTGGCAAAAAAATGTCGTGGCTCTTTTGAGTCAAAAGTTATTGCCGAAAAAACGTTTTTCGTAAAAACGGCTATTTTTGGAGTTTTTGCCCTCTGGAGGCTAAACCGTTGACCTGAGGTCAAATCTGAGAACATAACTTA
The DNA here is from genome assembly GCF_019059575.1 of Amphibalanus amphitrite. Classification (NCBI taxonomy): domain Eukaryota; kingdom Metazoa; phylum Arthropoda; class Thecostraca; order Balanomorpha; family Balanidae; genus Amphibalanus; species Amphibalanus amphitrite. The sequence goes on from NW_024883893.1 coordinate 471, forward strand.
GAAAGGTCTGTAAAAGGGCTATCGAATGCGCTTTTCTGCGGCGTTCCCAGCAAACATACCCACATGGGTCCCATATGGGGTGAATATGGGCCAGATTGGCCCACGTGGGACATGGGCTACAGATGGGCTACCCATATGGGCCCCATATGGGATAAAAATGGGCCAGGTGGGCCAAACGCATGTGGGCTGGAGATGGGCATCCCATGTGGGTCCCATATGGATCACCCATGTGGGCCCATTTAAGTTACTCCAAGTGCGTAAAAGCAAAAAAGGTGGCTGTTGTTCATGTGTATTTTGGACTCCAAGTATAGCAAATTCATACATGATGCCATATGAGGTCAATGTAGGCTGGCCCATATGGGTCCCATGTGGGCGCCGCGTGGGTCCCATATGGGGCCTACGTGGGCTGACCCATATGGGTCCCACGTGTCACCCACTGCCATTCCCATGTGGGGCCCATATGGAAGAGGTGGGGGCCCATGTCGGCCCCATATGGGAACCATGTGGGCATGTTTGCTGGGTTGTAGCTTTATCGGTTCCCGAGATAGTTGGCAGTTTCCAAAATGTTGAAATAGTGGACATTTGACCTTTGGTGACCTCTGGTGACCTGGCCTTTGACCTGACCCAAAAAATGACCGAAGAGTCTTCCTCCTTATTTTGGACGTTCTTTCGATTGCCGCTTACCGCGTGTCGCTACGTGGCCCAGGAGCCGAGTTAGAAGGGGGGTGTTAAGACACCCCCCGGTCCGGCGCGGAATCTCAGAGCACCGGCCCGGCGTGGGCTAATTTTGGGGGTCAAAATCCCAAAACTTTGACAATACGAGACAGCAACTGTGTAGCGCCGCCTGTTGTCTACATCACCATATAAAGAACTTTGAAATTACTTGGTAACTGTAGCTTTTGTGAGCGTTTCAAAATTTCAAGTTTTTTGCTCATTTTTGCTCGAACGTGACCTCAGTTTGACCTTAACCCGGCAGGCGGTGGGCCTACCAGCCACCTTCCGCGCGGTGGGGGGGGGGGCACTTTTTTGCCCCCCCCCCGTATCTCCGAAACTACTGGACGGATCCGGAAAATTCAAACGGCGTTCGATAGCCCTGTCAAATTTGTTGAAGGAAACCAAATTTCATTGACCTCGGGGTCACCGATGACGTCACAGGTCAGGTCAAAGATAAAATGTTTCACCGTTCACGGGGCTTCTAGGGAAAGCGCTATAACACCAAGTAAAACGCATTTTGTCGAAAATCAGCGATAAGGCGTCAGTTGTCTAGTACATATGTTGCTATTAGAGGTCACTGGTCATACCAGGTCAGGTCACAGGTCAGGTCACCAAAGGTCACCAAGGGTCACCACATGAGCCCAACTTTACTAAGGTTATGCGATGCACGTTTTATGGCCAGTTTTTCATTTCCAACTCAATGGTGTTGGTTATAAGACCATCAGGTATGGTTTAGGTCACTTTCTGGTGGAGGTCAGGTCAACGTCAGGTCAAGAAAGGTCAAATTTCAAAGTTGATATTTTGCATAAAATGGGTATCAATTCGATGCAGCTCGTCACGGAGAGTCTAATGGTGGTCATTGTTTTGCGCTACAAGGTCTAGAATTGCTAAAAAATTGAGTTTGAAAATTTGACGTAATCAATTTTGAACAGTTTTTTCGCTATAACTTGGCCAAAAAAAGAGGTATCGATCTCAAATTTGGTATGTAGATAGAAGGCGGTAGGGGCTATCACATATATTCCGTTTTTTTCGAAATAATTTTTTTTTTTGATTTTTTGGCTATTATATCAAAAAATCTATTTTTTTATTTTTGAGGGTCAAAATCAAAAAAACATCGAAAAACCGAAATGGCAGTTTTGTAGCCCTTTTAGTTCTACACCTGTTATGTCTGAAACATTTTTCTGTATCTCTAAAGCTGTAGGCCTGACAGCTCTTCCCGCGAAACCTTTTTTTGGGGTCGAAAATGGCAAAAATGACGTCACTCTGACGTCATCAGCGGCCAACCTATCATAGCCTTTGTGAAAATTTTTGGTCACCATGTGCGCTAGCTGCTCCCAGGAGGGTACTGAAAGTTTGGTGACGATCGGCGCAGCGGTTCTCGAGATATATCGAAAAAACTAAGGGGGGGGGGGCAAAAAATGATCCCCCACTGCCTGGAAGGTTAAACCGCGCCCAGATGGGGGGCATTTTGCCCCCCTGTGGTTTTTCTTAAATAGCGAAAAAAACGGCGGCGCGCTGCGCCTCCAAATTTTGGGTACCTTACCGGGCATCAATTTGACACCTTCACACAAAATTTCAAGTCACAGGTCACCTCAGGTCAGGAGTTATTGAGGTCAAACTGAGGTCATGTTCGAGTAAAAATGAGCAAAAAACATGACATCTTGAAACGCTCACCAATTCTAGAGTTAAGAAGCAATTTTAAAGTTCTTTATGTGGTTGTGTAGAGAAATAACGGCGCTACAAAACTGCTATCTCGGATTTTCGAAATTTTGGGATTTTGCCCCCCAAAAATAAAAAAAATGATTTTTTTAGAAAAACTCAAAAAAATTCCAATTTTTTTTTCGAATTTCGAAAAAACCGGAATATATGTGATAGTCCCTGCGCTCTTTGATATACATACCAAATTTTAGATCGATACCTCTTTTTTTGGCCAAGTTATAGCGAAAAAAAACTGTTAAAAACTGATGACGTCAAATTTTTGAACTCAATTTTTAGCAATTCGAGACCTCATAGCGCAAAACGGAGACCACCATTGAACTCCCCGCGACGAGCTGCATCGAATCGATGCCCATTTTATGCAAAAATATCAACTTTGAAATTTGACCTAATTTGACCTGACCTTGACCTGACCTTGACCTGACCTTGACGAAAACGTAACCTAAGCTGGCCCAAAAGTCTGCCTGACCCACATAGTCGCATTTGTCATGTAAAATGGACCATAAAACATGCATCACTCGACACTTTCATATTGTGACCCCCCAGTGACCGGACCTCTATGACCTGACCTGGTATCAGTGACCTCAAATAGCAAAATATGTGTTTGAAGAACATTTCCCCATCGATGATTTTCAATGAAATGCATTTAACTCGATTTTACAACGCATTTCTTGAAATGCCTGTAAACGGTGAAAATTCGACCTTTGACCTGACCTGTGACGTCATCGGTTTGACCGAGGTCAATGAAATTGGGTCACAAGGTAGTTCCCCGTTGGGGCTATCCAACGCCGTTTACCGCTTGTCGCTATGTTGCGTGGTTCTCGAGATCTTAGGGGGGGGGCCAAAATGGCCCCCCCATCAGACCGCGTTGCTCGGCAGACCCCATCAGGGCGCGGGTTAATGAGTCCTGACCTAAGGCATGATATAAGTCCTGAAATTTCGTGTGAAGGTGTCAAATGGATGCCCGGGAAGGTACTGAAAGTTTGGCGTTTTTTTGCTATTCAGGAAAAAACACAGGGGGGGGGGCATATTGCCACCCCCCCCCCCCCCCAGCGGGGCGAGGGTTGATTACGAATAACACCGCGATCTCATCGCCATCGAATATCGATAGGCCACGACCGTTCTTTTCCACATTTCTGCCTCGCTGTGGACGACCATGGCATCCATCCATCCATCCTCCCTCTCCCTCCACCCGCCGCCCTCCCTCTCTCTCTCTCTCTCTCTCTCTCTCTCTCTCTCTCTCTCTCTCTCTCTCTCTATCTCTCTCTTTTTTTTTCTCCTTCTCCAGCGATCTGATACCGTCTCAAACCGGCTCAAACCGGCTCTGGCGACACATCTACAGACGGCACTACCAGCCCACACACATACATACATACACACACGCACACACACGCAGGCACGCATAAAGTCGTCCCACGTGGCGGTCCTGCCCGTCTAGCCGGGGCAGCGATAATGAAGACGTGTTATCGCGGGAGTAGGCGCAACCAGCGCACGTGTGAGTGATACCAACCTGAAAGCCAGTGTTTTCACTATGAGCGACTTTTAGTGCCGGTCGCTGGAACGCTGGCTTATTGATGTAGAGTTAAAAGCCAGGCTGTTTGGGAAATATGCGGTTTTGCGCAGATAACAGTGGTAATGGACAGCCTGGTAGCTACGTTGATTGCGTGGCAGCATGCTCCTGTCAATCGGCTACTTATGTGAGCGAGGTGATGCAGCATAAGTACTAGCTCTTACCAGTAATCTTGGATTTAGGCCTGGTTACCAATAACACTGCTAAGAGCAGTATGTAGTAGCTTAGGATTCCGCTACGGCTAAAGGATCTAGTTTTAGGCCTGCTGTTCATTGTAATTTTTTCCTTCTCTAAGCTGTGCATTGAGTCAGCATGGCGCTTTCGCTGGCTTCGTGCGCTATTGTTAGTTTTCACTTTTTAAGTTTTATATATGTAGGATGGGGCGGTTTAGTCCGTTGTTATCGATGGGACAGTTTAGTTCGTTGTTATGCTATGTATGATAGGGCGGTTAAGTCTGTTGTTATGCTATGTAGGTTGGGGCGGTTTAGTCCGATGTAATACCATGTAGGATGGGGCGGTTTAGTCCGATGTAATACCATGTAGGATGGGGCGGTTTAGTCCGATGTAATACCATGTAGGATGGGGCGGTTTAGTCCGATGTAATACCATGTAGGATGGGGCGGTTTAGTCCGATGTAATACCATGTAGGATGGGGCGGTTTAGTCCGATGTAATACCATGTAGGATGGGGCGGTTTAGTCCGTTGTAATGCTATGTAGGATGGGGCGGTTTAGTCCGTTGTAATGCTATGTATGATAGGGCGGTTTAGTCCGTTGTAATGCTATGTAGGATTGGGTGATTTAGTCCGTTGTTATGCTATTATAGTCACCGAATCAATCAGAAGTAAGACTCTCATGGATTTCAGTGGGTATCTTCATATCGAACAGGAGCCACTTGTCTGCGGGGGAAGATGACAGCTATCTATTGAAGGGCTAGGAGTAATTCGCTTTCCTTTAGATATTGAATGAAAATAATAGGTAGTTGGGTATCAATCGCCGCCATCTGGTACTGACAAAAACTACCGGGCAGACGGAAAAGATCACGACGCGAAACATCGCTTGATTACGACGGCGACGTGAGACGGACACGATCAGCCCTGATCAGTTAGTCATAATCACCAATTAAACTACATGTTTCAGCAATGTCACCTCATACATGGCTAATGTATATTTAGAGCCAAATTATGTTGAACACTTTTGTAAAAGCCAGCTGAACAATGCCGTTCGCCCGGACAGCTCAAATTGCCGACATTCTCCCGTCGCTCCCTCGATCACCTCGTGAATCTGTCATGACACACGTGACCCACCGGCATATCGGCGCTCCCTTTGTGCTTTTTCGTCACGTGACCGGACGGCGGCGGCCGCCGGCGGGTGTCACGTGACCTTCAGTGACGGCCGCCGGTGGTGTCACGTGACCTCCACTCTGCGGGCCGGGCGGGCGGCGGACGGCCGGAGTGGAGCGGACTAGCTTCAGTCGCATTCCAGTGCGGTGCGCCGCTGCGCCTGCTACCGTGGATAGATAGCACCCGCGTGGAGCCGCTACCGTCGGCCGATCGTGTAGACACTGTGGCTGCTGTAGCGACTGCTGTACAGCAGCAGTGCTTACATTTCCGCATCACCGTGACCGACTGCGGCTACCGCCGGCGAGGGCTACGTATAATTGGCAGACTACACAGAAAAGCTGCGATCAAACCGTCAGCTGAAGAACTTGAGCTCACACCGCCAAAACAGCAAGTGGCAGACATTCTGTGACTGAGCTCATTGGCATCAGTGGTCTGGTGGATATAATAATTGCCCAGTAACTGACGGCAGCAGCAGCAACGTTCTCACCAAAAGAAGCAAGCGGCAGTATCAGTAGCCAGTTCAGTGGGAGCAGCAGCAACAACAGAAGTAATAGCAGCTGAAGCTAGCAGCAAGGAACCCTCGGCTGCAGCAATAGCCCCAAGGAAACCAAGCAGCCACAGCAGCAGCAACGCCCACAGCAATAGAAGCAGCTGTTAGTTTCAGTAGCCAGCAGCAGCAGCAGCAGAAGCTGCAGAAGCAGCAGCTAATTTCGGCGGCAGTGATCTCCAACATTACCACACCATGCTGCGCGTGCCCACCCTGCCGCTGCGGCAGCGCTCAGCCGGCGATCTTCCCAGCATCCCCGAGAACAGCGAGTCAACGGAGCGGAGTCAGAGTCGACCGGTGCTGAGTCGGAGTCACGGAGACGTGAGTCGACTCCAGCCGCCGGCTCAGACTCACGGAGGAGCGACTCCAGAGAGCGGGGGACTGAGTCGGCCCGGCTCGGCCGAGTTCCTCTCACCAATACTGCCGGTAAGATATCTCAGTTCCTCTCGCCAATACTGCCGGTAAGAGATGGCTCAGTTTCTCACCAATACTGCCGGGAAGCTCCCTCAGCTTCTCACCAATACTGCCGGTAAGATATATCAGTTCCTCTCACCAATACTGCCGGTAAGATATCTCAGTTTCTCACCAATGCTGCCGGTAAGAGATGGCTCAGTTTCTCACCAATATTACCGGTTAGAGATGGCTCAGTTTCTCACCAATACTGCCGGTAAGACACCTCAGCTTCTCACCAATACTGTCGGTAAGACACCTCAGCTTCTCACCAATACTGTCGGTAAGACACCTCAGCTTCTCACCAATACTGTCGGTAAGACACCTCAGCTTCTCACCAATAATGCCGGTAAGACACCTCAGTTTCTCACCAATACTGCCAGGAAGATCCCTAAGCTTCTCACCAATACTGCCAGTAAGATATGGCTCAGTTTCTCACCAATACTGCTGGTAAGATCCCTCAGCTTCTCACCAATACTGCCAGCAAGATATCTCAGTTCCTCTCACCAATACTGCCGGTAAGATATCTCAGTTCCTCTCATCAATACTGCCGGTAAGATATCTCAGTTTCTCACCAATGCTGCCGGTAAGAGATGGCTCAGTTTCTCACCAATATTACCGGTTAGAGATGGCTCAGTTTCTCACCAATACTGCCGGTAAGACACCTCAGCTTCTCACCAATACTGCCGGTAAGATATCTCAGTTCCTCTCACCAATACTGCCGGTAAGACACCTCAGCTTCTCACCAATACTGCCGGTATGAGATGGCTCAGTTTCTCACCAATGCTGCCTGTAAGAGATGACGCAGTTTCTCACCAATATTGCCAATTAGAGATGGCTCAGTTTCTCACCAATATTGTCGGTTAGAGATGGTTCAGTTTCTCACCAATATTACCGGTTAGAGCTGGAACAGTTTCTCACCAATATTACCGGTAAGACACCTCAGTTTATCACAAATACTGTCGGTAAAATATGACTCAGCTTCTCACCAATACTGCCAGTAAGAGATGGCTCACGAATAGCGTAATTCAGAACACCACAAGTCAACATTTCGGGCACAGTAAGGGCAGTATTGTACGGAATTGTTGATAAACCATATGTCGTATCATATTCCACACCTCAGGCATAAGGTCTTGATATTACGTCTCTCCTCAAGTATAAGTTTTTCCCCGTCATTATTGCCCTAGTGTTTTATTGACCTTTATCTGCCTTTACATCGTCGTATACCACAGTTTGTTTTTCCGCGGCATGTCTGCTGCTTTATGCAGTTGCACCAACAGCGTCATTGTGCACGTAACGCGCCATTCTGATCGGTGACAAACGTGACAGGCTAGCAGTGCCAGATGTGAGCTTATCGGTCAACAATCGCACCTGCCGACTGCGCCAGCGGCGGTGCACATTTTCACACTGCACGCTGAGTAGGTAGTGCGGAGTGGTGAGCAGCTTGCAGACGATATGACAATGGAAAGTTAGTCGAGTAATATTATGTAGGTAATGACTAACACTGGGTTAGGTGCTTTGAAATGTAATGGTTGAAAAACTTTTACTGCTTGTTTGCACCAAGTGTTCAGGTTCAGGTTACTTTCAATTCAAGCAGTGTTTATCTGGTCTGCTGCTAAATGAGCTCTCCTCTCCTTTGTTCTTTTCCTAATCTTGTTCAATGTCTCTGCATGTGGGGTTGAATTGTCGCTATTGTTTGGTATATATGAATTACCTACTTAGGTAAAGTTCTCATAACTAGTGCAATGTGCATGTTTCAGCTTGTCCGACAATTCATTCACACAAATCTTAACTACTGTTTACTTATATGACAAAGATTCATTTCAGTTAAATTTGCCTGCCGCAGACCTAGCATCCACTTTGAGTTAGACACTCTGCAATGGCGTTACAATCCGTGTGGCAGTCAATCGGTGCGATCAGCGACACGTTTAAACATACCGACCTCTGACTTCCGATCAATGGCCTCTGACCTCTCAGCAACTGTCCTTTGACCTTTCCGTTTGCCACTGTCCTGATTTGTGATTTGTCGCTCGTTAATCTCGACAGTAAAGGAGGGCGTAAACAGCATGATTTGTAACCACCCAGTGGCAAGGGTATCAGTAACCCAGTGACAAGGGTATCAATAACCCAGTGACAAGAGTATCAGTACCATCTATGCGCATTCCGAATAGCTGACAATTTCGCAATGCAACACAAGTGTCAAATAGCAGGACAATCACTTACGTTGAACAGAGATTTAGCAGGGGTCAAGTACGACCGTATTGTTGTCAAATCCGTGCACTTTGAACAGAACACACTCGATTGCGAGGGATTGCAATGACGTGTAAAACAAAGAAACAACTACTCCGTTCGTCTAATACTCTTTTTGTTGTCCATTTTGTAATTTCTTTATTTGGTAGTGTCTGGTTACGAGCGAGCGAGCGCAGCGAGCGAAGCGAGTCTTTTCAATATAACGGAAAAATCTCAGTATGAGCGGCCCGGCCCGGCCCGGCCCGGCCTGTAACGCTTTTGAGAGGCTTATATCTCAGCAACCGCTGGACCGATTGGTCTGCGATCTTTTTTGTTGGGTAGCCCCATCCCTTTTACCCCGTAATTGACTACTTGTGATACATCTAAGTCACCGTCGTGGCACGTGCCACGTGAAAAGTCAAGGGTGTTCAAGCTGTTTTGCAAAAGTAGTGATTTTGAGAGGCCCATATCTCAGTAGCGGCTTGAGCGATTGTCTTGCGGTAATTTTTATAGGTTAGCTGCATCCCTTCTACCAAAGGTCGGATACTCTCGATGCATGTGGGTCACCCCCAGTGCACGTGCAAAATACAACAATAAGGGGTGTCAAATTTGTTCCCATTTCAGTAACTCGGTAATTACTGGGGCGATTTCGCTGAAACTTGGCATACAGGTAGGCACCCACCAGGCAATGCATTCCCATGTGTTGCGGTTAGGGTGCTACTGCACGTGCGCACGTGCAGGGGGCGTTTCCAGATCTCGAGAAAGGCTGGGCCGATTGCGCTCAAAGTTGGTACACGGTTGGGGACCGGTTAGCAGGGTGCCGTGCAAAAATTATTTTGGACCCCGTTTGCACGTGCGCACGTGCAGAATGCCGCTTCCAGATCTCAGGAACGGCTGGGCCGATTGCGTTCAAATTTGGCACACCGCTAGCGACCGGTTAGAAGGGTGCTTTGCACAAGCCCGTTGGAACTATCCTCTCGCCCTTCTGCACGTGCAGGGCTCACTCTCTCGCTCGCTCGTTCTTCGCCCAAAAGGCGTTTTACTGGTATTTACAGTCCATGCTCTTTACCATCCGCCTTTTATCTGTGAAAAGTCCGGTAGAATCAACTTGACAGCATCAACATTGAACGGTATGAGTGCACAACTACTGGGCATTCCATTCTTACTCATTCCAATACAGGCGCAGCGCTTAACCCGCGCACCGACGGGGGTCTGCGCCAACTTAGTACCGACGGGGGGGGGGGCGGATGACCGCCCCCCCTGAGATCTCGAGAACGAAGCAAGATAGCGACAAGCGGTAAACGGCATCGGATACGCACGGACAAGGTCTACAATTTTTACTAAGGTCATTTTCAGGTCAGGTCAAAGATGACGTCACAGGGGTCGAAAAAGTCAAAATGGCGGCGCTAGATATGGAGAGGGTTTTTCTCGAATAACTTTCGAAGTAGTCAAGATAGGAACAAACTAAGGGCATCATCGTGATCCTCTCGTCAATCCGCATCGAATGATATATATGTTGACCTCGAAAGGTCAAGGTCAAAGGTTGACCTCAGGTCACGTGACCTCGAGGTCATCATGTACATCATTCGATGCGTCTTGACGAGCTGAACACAATGAGACCATCCGCGCGGCTGTATCTTGTTCCTGTAAGGAGTTATTGGCAAAAAACCTTTGGTGACCTTTGATGACGTCACATGACCTTACAGCTGCCCAACAGCAAAACAGACCTCAAGGTAGTGAAGGTTGATCGTATGTGAAGTCATGTATGGTATATGGGGCCATTCCGACCCGTTTTAGTGGTAAAAACAGGGAGTTGATTTTTCCCCCATTGACTTATAATGGGGAGGTCGCGAAATTGACCTGACCTTAGGTCACCGACATCAAAATTCCGAGATATACAAATTGTAGCTACTAATGACCTAATAACATCCTGCAACTTTCAAAGGCCTCCGACATCTACTGTAGCTCTGGCACGGTGACAAAGTTGCAAAAAAGTGACTTGAGGTTGGGTCATTCAAAGTGACCTGGTGACCTGACCTTAAAAGTTAGGAGGTTCAAACTTGCACACCATGTGTAAAATTGATGAGAGAATAGTCATACCAAATTTCGCGGCGCTACGCGCCGCGGTTTTCCCGCTATCCGCGAAAAACCTCAGGGGGGGCGGATATCCGCCCCCCCCCCGTCGGTGCGCGGGTTAACACCAAGTTCTGATCATTGACTGAGTCACTGAGTTTTCCAGCTGTGTGGTTTCCATCCCTACCCTATGTAAACCACCCCGGGGCGCAGAGGAGTGATCTCCACCCGGTGTGCTACCTAGAACGATGCATTTCATTTTGTATGCAAATTTGACGACGAATATCGTTTGCACATGCAGGCTCACGTCATCACCAGGTCATAACACCAGCGGTGAATCATTTTATACACGGCGATTGTATGCTTGCCACTACCTGACGCGAATGGTTCTGGGTAAAGGTGGTAGGGGTGGGGGCAGAATGAAGGTGCTATTTTTGGGGTGGTGTTTCACCGGTGATAGCAGCACGCTGCTATCACACGTGTCAAATTGGGTTTCCATGGAGACGCAAACAAGCCCATTGCTCCAACACTACCACAAGTGTGACGTCAGCTCGCGAAATGGAATAGCAGCGTGCTGCTATCACCGGTGAACCACCACCGAGAGGAGACCCATTGCTGAAGTGAACCTCACCGCATGGGACATCATGTATCCTAGCAAATGCAGCGATCCGTGTTGTACACATACAACACATCCACAAATATAATATGATAATGGATATCAACCACTGTGTTGCTGCCCCCCCTTCCAGCTGAGAGCTGATTCCACTGCAATATCTCGCGGCGTCTTTCCCAGTGGTGTCACGAACTAGATAATCACGGTCGGTGAGGTGGCGTGGGTAACACGTAGCCACTACCTTGGTATTGCGAGCTGTCACGTTACCAGTCACCCTACCACGTACTGAGTTTGTAGCTGCTCTGTGCGGGAACATGGCGTAAAGATTCACCCTACCGCGTACTGAGTAGCAGACATGTGCATGGATCCGAGTGGTGGATCTATGATCTCAGTGGATCTCAAGGCAAATTGCAGGTTCGGATCTATGATCCCACCGAATCCGGCGTGAAAAATTTATACTGGATCTATGATCTCACAGGATCTGACGATAAACCAAGAACATGGATCTATGATCTGAGTGGATCCCCTCATGCACAATATTTGAAACCAGGTTTCCAAGTGTTGCTATGTCAATAAGTCCCATAAAACTATTTATCACATAAAATCATTAAATAAGAACGTTCGTGAATTGCAACGAGTGCTCTTTTGGGATTTCTGTGTTAACCAAAAATAAGTGATCTATGATCCCACTGGATCTCAAGCAAAAATACTAGACTCGAATATATGATCCCTACGGATCTCTCGATAAATTTTAAAGAGCTGGATCGATGATCCCGACGGATCCGAGATTAGGATCCGTGGAATCAGATCCCAGATCCATTTTGTCGGATCCATGCACATGTCTGCTGAGTAGTGAGTTTAGCTGCTATGTGCAAGAATATGTCGCCCGGTCCAGAAACTATGTAGTATGTGAGCATATGGGCTCTGGCACCGTCTTTGTCGAGTTTAACCTTCAACTCTGCATTGGTTGATGATCGTTTTATATATTCTTAATTTGACTTGCGCCTGATTTTTTTTCAACATGTAAGACATCATGAACACATTTTTTTTAAGTGATGTCATAAGAACAGCTTCGTTACTGTTGTTATTGTCTTGCTCATAGTTTGACCAGTGCAACACATGGCGCCAATGTACCGAATCAGCCCACACAAAACTGATGATCAGGCTTTCTCACTGATCATCCCTTTTGAACATAATCCCTAGTTCAACACAAACACCTCAACTTTTGGTCTATTCAAAAGGCTGTCGGTTAATGACGACTGCCTTGCAAAAGCGTCTCAGGATCAGACGCTGTCCGCTCAAGAGAGAAAACCGGGGCTGACGCACTGGCTTCCAATACGTCACGGGTCATTGGAATATTGATGGCGTCATTGGGTAACCTGTGACAGTACGAGGTCGTGCGGGAAGTCAGTGCTCGTCACCTATACCTAGTAGGTATCGGGATTCTAGAATAATTGCGTAAACGCGCTGTGAACGCCTGCCGTACTGGGATAACTATTTATGAGACAAGCTTGGATCATGCATCATGGATGCCAGGCTGTCACATCTCTCATGACAGGGAACATCTGTAGCGCTGGCTCGCAGGGCTCAGGGAAACAAACTGTACGTACAAATAGCATTGCTGCATAGCATTGTATGAATCTACATTATTCGTAGATTCCTAGCGTGTTCGAAAATGAAATGAGGGCCACAACTCACAAGTATCCTAGCGTGACGCAACATGCTAAATAAAACATGACCCTCGTGTAACGGTGCGAAGATCTCTGCCACTCGAAAGCAGTAGGTACTAAATGAATATCATGACATTGAGCTGCTCTTAAAAAAACTTCAGCTGTCTGAATTCAAACTAAGCAAACAAAGTAGAAAATGTAAAAAACATGACCTTATTTCCTCGATAATTGCCCAAACTAATGCTGTACAAATATATACTTTATTAGAAAGAATGTAATATTTCGACCACAGGTCTTTTTCAAACAGTTTCAAATGTTTGAAACTGTTTGAAAAAGACCTGTGGTCGAAATAGTTATTACATTATTTCTAGTAAAGTATATATTTGTACAGCATTAGTTTTGGCAATTATCGGGAAAATAAGGTCATGTTTTTACATGTTTTCTACTATTTATGAACATGTTCCTCGCACAAGCACTAACCTCATTAAGCAAAAAAGGCTTCAATTGTGATCTTCATTTGTTTTTGTTTTCGTTTAAGCCACATAGTGCACACTTGCCTGTGTAGACATGCAGCAGTGCATGTCCATTGTCCAGCAAGAACGAACGCAAAACTGCGATTATGCATGCCTGTTGCGACACACAGATATATTATACCGGAAGCACGTACAGCAGTTCTTCGAATCCCCCGCCGTAAGCCTGCCTTTGGACGGTGGGCCGAACTACCAGCGACGTATGCCCGACACCTTAGTTTGTATGCGTACTGCGTGTCTGCGTATCGCGCATTGCGTACGCGCTCGGCGTGGAGAGTAGCCGTTCTGAGAGCGTTCAGGGGCGGCCCTGTAACACGCATGTGTCGCCCCTGTCAGCGTGGTTGGTCCTATGCTGGGTATAAATCTGCACCGCGATGGCATTGGTGAGCCGAGCTCGCTGCAGAGAGAGGTCATCATTATGAACCGCGCAGGAGACTATTTTAGCGTGGACTATCGGGAGATTGGTGTTTTTGGAATAAAGTTCAGCGTGGGATGTTCGACTGTTGGGAGGCGCTCGGCCCACTGTCGATCTGCACTGTTCAGTGTCCACTGTCGGTCTACATTTCACTGTCGATCTGTGCTGTCCACTGCCGGTCTATAGCCCACTGTCGGTCTGCATTGTCCACTATCGGTCTATAGTCCACTGTCGATCTGCACTGTCCAGTCCACTGTCGATCTGTACTGTCCCCTGTCGATCTGCATTGTCCACTGTCGGTCTATAGTCCACTGTCGATCTGCATTGTCTCCTGTCGGTCTGCACTGTCAACTGTCCATAGTTCATTGTCATGGCGCGCCTTTGTCATGACAAGCTACAATACCTACCTCTGACGAACTGGTGTGCTAGCTAACAGCAACTTTAAACCCGCGCCCTGGTGGGGCGGGGGCTATTTTTTGCCCCCCCCCCCCTCCAGACTTTTCGATATATCTCCAGAACCGCTGCGCCGATCGTCACCAAACTTTCAGTACCCTCCCGGACATCAATTTTACACATTGTGACCAAAAATTTTTCCAAAGGCTATGATAGGTTGGCCGGAAATGACGTCAGAGTGACGTCATGTTCTGCCGTTTTCGACCCAAAAAAGGGTTTCGCGGGAAGAGCTGTCAGGCCTATAGCTTTGCAAATACAGAAAAATGATAAAGACATAAAAGCTGTAGATTGGACAGGGCTACAAAACTGGTATCTCGGATTTTTGAAATTTTTGGATTTTGAACCCCAAAAATCAAAAAATAGATTTTTTGGATATAATTATCGAAAAATCCAAAAAGTTTTTTGAATTTCGCAAAAACAGGAATATATGTGATAGTCCTTACCGCCTTCCATCCACATACCAAATTTGAGATTGATACCTCTTTTTTTGGCGAAGTTATAGCGAAAAAACTGTTCAAAATTGATGACGTCAAATTTTCAAACTCAATTTTGAGCAATTTTAGACCCCGTAGCGCAAAACAAAGACCACCATTAGATTCCCCGTGACGAGCTGCATCGAATCAATACCCATTTTATGCAAAACTATCAACTTCAAAATTTGACCTTTTTTGGCCTGACCTTGACCTGACCTTGACCTGAACTTCACCAGAAAGTGACCTAAGCCGTACCTGATAGTCTTATAACCAACACCATTGAGTTGGAAATGAAAAATTGGCCATAAAACATGTATCACACAACTTTAGTAAAGTTGGGCTCATGTGACCTGACCTGTGACCCTTGGTGACCTGACCTGTGACCTGACCTGGTATTGCCAGTGACCTCTAATAGCAACATATCTACTAGGCAACTGACGCCCTACCGCTGATTCTCGACAAAATGCGTTTTCCTCGGTGTTACAGCGCATTCCCTAGAAGACCCGTGAACGGTGAAACATTTCATCTTTGACCTGACCTGTGACGTCATCGGTGACCCCGAGGTCAATGAAATTTGGTTTCCTTCGACAAATTTGACAGGCCTTTCGAACGCCGTTTGAATTTTGCGGATCCGTCCAGTAGTTTTGGAGATACGAGGGGGGGGGGGGGGCAAAAAATAGCCCCCCCCCCCCCCACCAGGTCGCGTTATAAACAGACCCCACCAGGGCGCGGGTTAATATAATTATTTGACAGATGTGTAAAAATGCAAGTGTCAGCAAGGCCGTTCCGTCGCTCATTACGTTGTATAAAACACTTTAACTCCCTCACTCACTCACTTTAACTCCGGGGAGTTAAAGTGTTTTATACAACGTAATGAGCGACGGAACGGCCTTGCTGACACTTGCATTTTTACATAACATAACAGCAACTTGTTTACGTCGTTTCATTCGCTCATGCAGGACACCAACTCGAATCTTCTCTTTCCTTGTCCTCGTTTCACGCTTATCCCACATGAAAGTGGCATCTGTCATGTTTTCTGACAAACACCCTTTCAACTGACGTTCGAACCCTTCACTGACGTTCATGCCTTTTGTTCTCCAAGTTCGCTGATGTTGCCCCTTCACTGATGGTGCTGCTGTTGTCTGACGTAGCTGACGTCCGCCCTGTCTTCTGACGTGTTCTATCTCTTTGTTTCAGTTCGCGGAGATCCCTCCCGAGAAGGGTCTTCGCCGCTGCAGGTCCCTGCTGAGACAAGTCGCGAGAAAGGCGCGCAAAAACATTCTTCATCACAGCACGCACGACTGCTCGATACCTTCCGACTGTCGCGAACAGCTGAAACACATCTACGTCTACTGAGCGGGACGGCGTGACGTCAGTGGCTCACTGTGACGTCATTGGATCGGCAGCTGTCACGTCTTATTGGTTTGAATTGCCAGCTGTGATCAACAGACTAGGATAATAATCAAAACAAGACAGGAAGGGGAGATTCAGGCTGATTGGATTTGGAGAGACCATGACATGTGCGCGATCAGCTACATTTTTCTACGACGTCCACACATGTAATCGTATTTTGTTCTGTCTTGCATTTGTTGTGCTCGTTTCTCAGGAGTTTTGCTTGTGACAATACTCTGTGAGACTCTGACCGCGTCATCAGCGCCACACCCCCAGTGTCGCCCCCCTCCCCCTGGGCAGTATCATCGACCCCACACTGGCAGTCTCCAGCCCTCCGGGGAGCGGTCGGCCCTACAGCCCCAGTGTAGCCACCCCGCGGCCACCGGTCGGCCCGCACCACACCCCCAGTGTAGCCACCCCCGGCCTGCTCATCGGCCCCACATCCCCAGTGTCGCCGCCTCCCGGCCAGTGTAGCGGTCGGCCCTACACTGACTAGTGATGTCAATAACGGAAAATCGTGATACCGATACCAAACCAAATACCAACAATATCCATGGAAAAATACCGAAACCAAACCGACTTGGGAATATGAGAAAAATACGAACTTTTTACCATATTCTCAGCCTCTTTGACATAAGTGAGGATTCATAATACCAGCAAAATACCAAATGCACTCGCCTTGAAATACCAAATACCGAGTTGGTATCGGTTTGGTATCGGTATACCAAAAAGTTGGTCTCCGATTGACATCTCTAACACTGACAGGGTGCCGCCCCCGGCCAGTGTAGCGGTCGGTCCATTCGGCGCCCGCGTGACCCTGAAATTGGCGCGCCGGCACCCACTGCGGCGCGCTGGGACCTTCAGCGGTGTCCTGGCGGCCCATGAAGGTCTCCCAGTGGGCCCACAGTGCGCTCCGGGCGGTAGCACAACGCTGGCGTCCATATCTAGCTTCCGGAGCTGGCGGGAAGTCGGTAGGGTCTGGTGTGACGTCACTGTATGACGTTACTGTGTGTGTTACACAATGTGTGACGTCATTGGTGGTGTTTGAGTGACGTCATATAGTGTGACGGCAGTGGTGGGATTCATGTGAATGTATACTAGTGGATTCTGAAGTGTGTTGTGGACTGTAGTTGTTGCGACGGTGAATATTGATATTCAGGGAGTCATTTACATGTGAATGCTGCAGGTTCAGCTAGCAATGAACAGGGAGTGGATCTCCCCATAGAAATAGCGTGTGTTTGAGGAAGGAGAAGGACGAAAAATGTGAATTGTATGTAGACAGTGACTGAACGAGAGAGTGCATAGACTTTGTCCAATGTTAAACCAGCCAACTTGTCATTACCGTGTTGAGTGGGTCGTTGCTTCGTCAAAGCATTTTGTTGCATGCAGAAAATGGTGTCGTCTGAAAGTGGCTTGTGGTTTGCATTGTGTAATTACGTTTATACATAAGGTATTTGACAAAATATTGTTGGCTATTCTTGTACCATATCTTGTAAGGATTTATCCTTTCAAATGTCTGCTCAATTGTTTCACCTTACTCCTGTTCATTATTCCATGTAAATGCTGCTCACTACACATGTAGCACGAATGCTGATAATAGCCCCGTCCACTGTCCAGGTATTTGATAATAAAACCACAAAAATGAGGCACTGTTTTTTTAAAGCTCTGACATAATTAAGTCCTTGTAGGTAAATGGACGGCTCACTTTGGTGTCATAACTGAAAGGCGTGATTTGGTGATCGCTCCTAACCCCTACTTAACGCATTTCGGTCGCGCAGCATGTCCTCGATCTCATCTAGGCAAAAAGCTGCATTTTAAATTTGACGCGTATTAATGTGTAAAAGAATCGTTGACCTGTCCTCGAACAATTATAATCCTAGTCCTAAGTTATATTCGATCCGTTGAGTTTTCATGGATACAAGCCTTAGATAAAACCAGCAGATTGAAACGATACAAATTCAACAACATGTCAACATGTTGACAACGCGAAAAGATCTTTTCGCGTTTAGTGAACTTTTATATCGAGAGAAACTCCAACGATTCTGAGACGTGTTCCAGTAACTTGGATCGACCTAATTAGTTAATTATTATAATCGGCTGGCTTTAACATCTCGTATTGTACATACATTGAGCTAACAGCAGTTGGTGCATGCAAGAGACAGAGCGAGATTCAACCCTGCCGGACCGGTTCGGTGGCAATTATACCTACCTATTGACTTACGGCGTGTGTCCAAAGCATGATTGCGAAATACGGCCTAATTTCATTTATCAGCCACCATCCAGCTGGCACAATGGAGGGACTGTGGGCAGCGCAAATAAGATGGATGAAAAGTCTGAATAACGTGAACGGAAAGCATTGAATATTATAAGTAAGGAACCGTGATCAAGAAATGTCGAGAGACACGAAATGCTACGCTGAGAAACAAGATTCAAGAAGAGAGGAAAAGTGACTGTTTGCAGTTCGGAATTTGTGGTAAGAAACCAATAATTTTCTGTTTTCTGTCCTCATTGTCATTTGTCTCCTGTCAATTTTTCTTCTTTTTGTTTTCACTGACAATGCGTCATGCGTTTATTTTCGTTATTTTGTGTTCCTGCTATAAGAAAAGCAGTAACTGTTCTAAAGGATGTCTAAAAGCCGTACAGTTGGTCTACAAAATAGGTCACCGCCGTATGCGGGTCACCAGTGGGCAGTTAGCGCCTGAGCACTTCTCAGGCCCCACCTGCCCGCATACGGATAGGACTTATTTTGTAGACCTACGGGCTGTACGAAGTGTTTCGAAGGCTGAACACCTGTTTGCTGTTCACATATGTAATTGGCACTGTGTGATGCCTTCACCTACGAGAACGCTTGTGTGATTTTTGTCCTTGAAAACCATTGAATATTCCCAAATTACGTTAATGATCATGGCCTGAATTTGTCCCTGCCTGACCCCTCGCTTTGATGTAAGCACCTGTCCAAAGATGTCACTAGTGTCGCCGCACCGACCCGTCAGCTGATCGCTGCACTGTGCGGAGTTGGGGACCATGAACCCCACTGTCTAGGTGTCGCCACTGTCGAGACTGGCTCCCAGCCCGGGACAGGGTGCTCGTTGAACAGGAACAGGTGCTCGTTGAACAGGAACAGGTGGACGTTAAACAGGGCTGTCCGTGTACGGGTCCTGGGTGCCGGCCGAATGCGCCTCTTTGGGTGGCTGAATGAGTTCATTGGCAGTTACCCCGGGGATAACCCTTGCCGGTTTTGGTAATTTACAGCGTCTAACGAAAGGGGGGGGGTCCATAGGATCCCCCTGCCCTTCGGACCCCTAGAGTTTCGCAGAAAAAAAACGAACGTGTTGCCTGTGACTAGTGGGATCCGAAGATACTCAATAGGCTCGTCATTGGTAGATTTTCCAGGTCAGATCAGCGACCCAGAGGTCTGGAAACTCGTGGCTTGCTAGAACATCGTAAAGGAAGATTGTCATAGCGTTTTTTTCGGGGTGCTGATTGCGCATTGTATGCCTACGTAACGCGTTAGCTTTGATCAACGATGATGGCTTCATGCATTTGGGGTGGATCGGGTCAGGTCAGGCTAGGGGTCCTGCCGGTCATCCATATTCTATAGTAGATGTCAATCATCACTGAAAGCTTTGTTACATGCGCCAAACCTACTTCCGTAATGTACAAATGGGTGTTAACTGCTAAATTCTAAATCAGCTCCGACAGCTCCACAAACTACCATCTAAACGTGTGAAACTAAAAAAAAACAAGGCTATTGATTATCGAAATTCAATTACCTTGACCCAACCTTACCACCCACCACACTGCATGGGACTGATATTATTTCGCATGTTGGCACGTCTCAAAACACAAAATCCTGGAGGGATAATGTGACCCGACCCACTCTGATGTCAAGGAAGAGGCCACGGGTCAAGGGAGCTGAGATCAACGTCATGAAATTCGGAGGGTTGGTGTGAAATTGATAAGTTCGAGGATACCTACTGAAAGCTCCGTCGCAATCATGAATCAACTGTTCTTCACCCGACTAATTCTGAAAAAACGAGGAGCTCTGTATTAACCCGCGCCCTGATGGGGGGGGGGGCATTTTGGCCCCCCCCCCTGTGGTTTTTCTTAAATAGGGAGAAAACCGCGGCGCGCAGCGCCGCCAAATTTTGGGTACCTTACCGGGCATCAATTTGACACCTTCACACAAAATTTCAAGTCACAGGTCACCTCAGGTCAGGAGTTATTGAGGTCAAACTGAGGTCATGTTCGAGCAAAAATGAGCAAAAACCATGACATCTTGAAACGCTCACCAATTCTACAGTTAACAAGCAATTTTAAAGTTCTTTATGTGGTTGTGTAGAGAAAAAACGGTGCTACAAAACTGCTATCTCGGATTTTCGAAACTTTGGGATTTTGACCCCCCAAAATCAAAAAAATTGATTTTTTTAGAAAAACCCAAAAAATTTCCAAAAAATTTTCGAATTTCGTAAAAACCGGAATATATGTGATAGTCCCTGCGCTATTCGATATACATACCAAATTTTAGGTCGATACCTCTTTTTTTGGCCAAGTTATAGCGAAAAAAACTGTTAAAAATTGATGACGTCAAATTTTTTAACTCAATTTTTAGCAATTTTAGACCTCGTAGCGCAAAACGGAGACCACCATTGAACTCCCCGTGACGAGCTGCATCGAAACGATACCCATTTAATGCAAAAATATCAACTTTGAAATTTGACCTAATTTGACCTGACCTTGACCTGACCTTGACCTGACCTTGACCAAAACGTGACCTAAGCTGGCCTTAAAGTCTGTCTGACCCACATAATCGCATTTGTCATGTAAAATGGACCATAAAACATGTATCACACGACACTTTCATATTGTGACCCCCCCAGTGAGCTGACCTCTGTGACCTGACCTGGTATCAGTGACCTCAAATAGCAAAATATGTGTTTGAAGAACATTTCTCCATCGATGATTTTCAATGAAATGCATTTTACTCGATTTTACAACGCATTTCTTGAAATGCCTGTAAACGGTGAAAATTCGACCTTTGACCTGACCTGTGACGTCATCAGTTTGACCGAGGTCAATGAAATTGGGTCACAAGGTAGTTCCCCGATGGGGCTATCCAACACCGTTTACCGCTTGTCGCTATGTTGCGTGGTTCTCGAGATCTGAGGGGGGGCCAAAATGGCCCCCCCCCCATCAGACCGCGTTGCTCGGCAGACCCCATCTGGGCGCGGGTTAACCCGCGCCCCGTTGGGCTCTTCCGAGCAACGCGCCCCGTTGGGGGGGGGGGGGCATTTTGCCCCCCCCCCCAAGATCTCGAGAACCACGCAACCTAACGAAGAGGCAAACGGTGTTGGATAGCCCTATTAGGGAACTAGCTTGTGACCCAATTTCATTGACCCAGGTCAAACCGATGACGTCACAGGTCAGGTCAAAGGTCCAATTTTCACCGTTTACAGGCATTTCAAGAAATGCGTTGTAAAATCGAGTAAAATGCATTTCATTGAAAATCATCGATGGGGAAATGTTATTCAAACACATATTTTGCTATTTGAGGTCACTGATACCAGATCAGGTCACAGAGGTCAGGTCACTGGGGGGTCACAATATGAAAGTGTCGTGTGATACATGTTTTATGGTCCATTTTACATGACAAATGCGATTATGTGGGTCAGGCACCCTTTGGGGCCAGCTTAGGTCACGTTTTGGTCAAGGTCAGGTCAAGGTCAGGTCAAGGTCAGGTCAAGGTCAGGTAAAGGTCAGGTCAAGGTCAGGTCAAGGTCAGGCCAAGGTCAGGTCAAGGTCAGGTCAAGGTCAAATCAAATTAGGTCAAATTTCAAAAATAATATTTTTTGCATAAAATGGGTGTCGAATCGATGCAGCTCGTCACGGGGAGTTCAATGGTGGTCTTTGTTTTGCCGTACGTGGTCTAGAATCGCTAAAAATTGAGTTCAAAATTCGACGTCATCATTTTTGAACAGTTTTTTTTTTTCGCTGTAACTTGGCCAAAAAACGAGATATCGATCTGAAATTTGGTATGTATATAGAAGAGCGCAGGGACTATCACTTATATTCCGGTTTTTCGAAATTCGGAAAAATTTCAGATTTTTTTTTAGTTTTTCTAAAAGAATCAATTTTTTGATTTTTTTTTGGTCAAAAACCCAAACTTTTGAAAATCCGAGACAGCAGTTTTGTAGCGCCGCTTTTTGTCTACTAGACCACATAAAGAACTTTGAAATTGCTTGATAACTGTAGATTTGGTGAGCGTTTCAAGATTGCATGTTTTTTTCTCATTTTTGCTCGAACATGACCTCAGTTTGACCTCAATAACTCCTGACCTAAGGTGACCTA
This sequence comes from Amphibalanus amphitrite, assembly GCF_019059575.1. Lineage (NCBI taxonomy): Eukaryota > Metazoa > Arthropoda > Thecostraca > Balanomorpha > Balanidae > Amphibalanus > Amphibalanus amphitrite. Next base: position 23,005 of record NW_024883893.1, read on the forward strand.
AGACTGAAAATTTAGTGTGAAGGTGTCAAATTGATGCCCGGGAAGGTACTGAGAATTTGGCGGCGCTACGCGCCGCCGTTTTCTTGCTATTCAGGAAAAACCACAGGGGCGGGGGTCAAAAATGCCCCACCCCAACGGGGCGAGACTCTATATTATTACGAGGGAAATACAAACATCTATACAAATGATTCCAATGTCGCACATGTCGTTTAGGAGACTGTTTGCGCGACTGTTTAACCCGCGCACCGACGGGGGTCTGCGCCAACTTCGTACCGACAGGGGGGGGCGGATGACCGCCCCCCCCCTGAGATCTCGAGAACAAAGCAAGATAGCGACAAGCGGTAAACGGCATCGGATACGCACGGACAATATCTACAATTTTTACTATGGTCATTTTCAGGTCAGGTCAAAGACGACGTCAGAGGGGTCGAACAAGTCAAAATGGCGGCACTAGATATGGAGAGTTTTTCTCGAATAACTTTCGAATTGGTCAAGATAGGAACAAACTAAGGGCATCATCGTGATCCTCTCGTCAATCCGCATCGAATGATATATATATATATGTTGACCTCAGAAGGTCAAGGTCAAAGGTTGACCTCAGGTCACGTGACCTCGAGGTCATAATGTATATCATTCGATGCGTCTTGACGAGCTGAACACAATGAGACCATCCGCGCGGCTGTATCTTGTTCCTGTACCGAGTTATTGGCAAACAAACCTTTGGTGACCTTTGATGACGTCACATGACCTTACAGCTGCCCAACAGCAAAACAGACCTCAAGGTAGTGAAGGTTGATCGTATATGAAGTCATGCATGGTATATGGGGCCATTCCAACCCGTTTTATTGGTAAAAACAGGGAGTTTATTTTTCCCCCAATGACCTTAGGTCACCGACATCAAAATTCCGAGATATACAAATTGTAGCTACTAATGACCTAATAACATCCTGCGACTTTCAAAGGCCTGCGACATCTACTGTATTCTGGCACGGTGACAAAGTTGCAAAAAAGTGACTTGAGGTTGGGTCATTCAAAGTGACCTGCTGACCTGACCTTAAAAGTTAGAAGGTTCAAAATTGTACACCATGTGTAAAATTGATGAAAGAATAGTCGTATAAAATTTCGCGGCGCTGCGCGCCGCGGTTTTCCCGCTATCCGCGAAAAACCTCACGGGGGGCGGATATCCGCCCCCACCCCCGTCGGTGCGCGTGTTAACTCTCGGGACTTCGACGATGGCATCCCAAAAACTCCGCGACGCGCTATGCTTCAGCCATGCGATAGGCGTTGTCACAAGTGTATTCGCGGTCATTGGGGCGACGTAAGAAAAGAAGAAAACAACTGGCTCCAAGAACTTTAAATTATCAGTTAGCATGCATCTTTTCCTTGATCTGTAGAGAATTTACCATTAATTGCTAGAGAAAATTGCATTTAAAATCTTCCATCTATGCTCTTTTCATCGTTTGCACAATATGTTCTTTTATTAAGCTAGAAATACTCATTAGAAACAGTTCCCGCATCATCAAGAACAATAGGGAAGGCTTGAAGTGAATACAATAATCTAAACGGTGTTGTAATCTATGTGAAGACACTTCTAAAATTGCCTGTAGAAATATTGAAGGCAAAAGTTCAACTTTTTCACAAGATGGATGTCTATAAACCTATTCAACGTGTGACAACTCAGCCGGTATTTCGTCGCCTACAGCCCAGCTTTCCCTATTGACCGATAGAGGCGCTGCTATCGATGTCCGCCCGTGCCGCCTAACGGCGCTGCGAAGGAAGTGGGGCATTAAACGTCCTCCCCCCCCCCCACAGTCACTCCTGGGTTTATGCGTTTTGAAGCTTTTGGGGAAAAACGGAAGGGACAGATTCTGTCTCCCCCCCCCCATAGAAAGGGGTTAATTGAGGGTTAATTGAGTTAGGGTTAATTGAAGTCTGAAATGGAATGGAGCGCAAAGCATTGAAAAACAAAAGAATGATCGAATATGGTGGTCTCAAAAAGGGCAAAAACGTTATTTGCTGCACATGGGCCATACAAACCTATGTGAGAACGTAATCTAGCCCTTCCCTCTTATTTAGTAGTCAACCACATGGACGTTCGTCCGCCAAAACAACACCCCCCCCCCCCCAACCAGGCGCTATGGCACGATTCCAGAACCAGTTTGACCTTCAACCACGAACACCCCCCTCCCCTCCCCCACCAGTCACATGACCACCGAGTAACGGTGCTGTATTCCGCAGAACCCCCTCCCCGTCCCCCTCCCCACCATCGAACCCCCCATGATACATCCCTCAGCGCCGCTAAAGCTCGATCTACATCGAATCTCATGCATGTCGCCCCTGTTTTGCGTACTGAATGGACCCCTTACCGGAGCAGCGGTGTTGTAAGGTACGGTGTGGACCGAGCCTAACGGTTCACCAGGGGGTTGAAATGGTGCACAGTTACCCATCTGCATCGGAGGCGGGGCGACCGGTGTGTGTCGGCTCGGAGGGGGTGCAGTTCCATGAAGGGGCGGCAGAGAAAGTCATGGGGTGGTGCAATCAGGAATGCTAGGAAGTAGGAACTCGGTAACTTTTTTAGGGAGGGGGGAACTTGAGGAACATAGAAGAAGGAAAACATCTTCGGTTTGCGTTTTTAGTAGTTTTGATAGCAGTTAGTTATTGAAAAATTGCCTCAGATAATATCATTATAGATATTGAATTGGAAAAAAAGCTGTCAGCAACGCCGCTAGCCAACTCATATTTATAATGAGCAAAATAAGCACATTACTAGGTATTGTACCCATGGGTGGAGAACCTGCCCCGGCCACCCCGGCCGTGGCCGGGGTAACTTTCAGCCGACCCCGGCGCGGCCGGGGTAACTTTTTCCACTTTTGTAAATCCTAAAAGCTGTCTCCATACGAAAAAAACTGCCATCTATAAAAGTGTCTCATTATTTTTATCCACCTTGAAAAGTTCTTGAAAATTTACTTTACTTTCATTTTGGAGCTTATGTTTTTAAGTCTTTTCATCGCGGAGCCCGACATGTTTCATCAAACAGAAGTAAATCATATTTAAGGGCCGTTATCGTAAGATGGCACTGCAGTAATAACATCACAAGACAGGACGAGGGTAATATCAGTGAGATGGAAGGACGAGCTGCTGGGGCTCAAGGCTCCCCCAAGTTGACCCGCGCCAGGGTGGTGGCCCTATCGTAACACGTTGAGTCGAGAGGTGGGCTTTTCACGCTCCTTCTAACTCGGCTACTGGGCTACGAGGCGAGAAGCGGAACGACGTTTGAAAGAGCGACAAACGTGATCAGAGAAATCTGGTCATGTTTTAGGCAAGCTCAATAATAAAATCACCATAGATCATCAAAAGCCAAATTTCTCTGATTTTAGCGTTCTCCGACAACTTTTCTCGCAGTTCATGAACATAACGAAGGTTAACCCGCGCCCGGCTGGGGGTCCTGGATTTCCACGCCCTGCTGGGGGGGGGTGTTTGAACACCCCCCTTGTAACTCGGCTCCTGGGCCACGTAGCGATACGCAGAAGGCGGTGTTCGAAAGAGCGTCAAAAATAATGACGAAATCACTTCGGTCAATTTTTTGGTCAGGTCAAAGTTCAGGTCACCAAAGGTCATTGAAGGCAAAATTTCGCCGATTTCCAGGTCGAATGTCGAAAATTTCCAAGAAGCCAACGCATAACTCGGGAACCAATAGAGCTACAGCGCCGCGGAAAAGCGCATTCGATAGCCCTATTAACCCTATTCCTGGCGGGCTCCGCCGGGACAAGAAACTGGCGGGGGGGGGGGCCGATTCGGCCCCCCCCCCTGAGATCTCGAGAACGAAGCAAGATAGCGACAAGCGGTAAACGGCATCGGATACGCACGGTCAAGATCTACAATTTTTACCAAGGTCATTTTCAGGTCAGGTCAAAGATGACGTCACAGGGGTCGAAAAAGTCAAAATGGCGGCGCTGGATATGGAGAGAGTTTTTCTCGAATAACTTTCGAATTAGTCAAGATAGCAACAAACTAAGGGCAGCATCGTGATCCTCTCGTCAATCCGCATCGAATGATATATATGTTGACCTCGAAAGGTCAAGGTCAAAGGTTGACCTCAGGTCACGTGACCTCGAGGTCATCATGTATATCATTCGATGCGTCTTGACGAGCTGAACACAATGAGACCATCCACGCGTCTGTATCTTGTTCCTGTACGGAGTTATTGGCCAAAAACCTTTGGTGACCTTTGATGACGTCACATGACCTCACAGCTGCCCAACAGCAAAACAGACCTCAAGGTAGTGAAGGTTGATCTTATATGAAGTCATGTATGTTATATGGGGCCATTCCGACCCGTTTTAGTGGTAAAAACAGGGAGTTGATTTTTCCCCCATTGACTTATAATGGGGAGGTCGCGAAACTGACCTGACCTTAGGTCACCGATATCAAAATTCCGAGATATACAAATTGCACATACTGGTACCCTAACTAAAACCTGAAGAGAAGAAATTGATCGGTCAAAAACTCTAGCTCTGGCGTGATTGCAAACTTTTCTGAGGTAGGGTCACCAAACCGCCTCTGGTGACCTGACCTGAGGTCAGATCAACTCAAAATTTTCAGACATGTTGCGTAGAAGCCTTTTAGGAAAAGTCAGAAAATTTGAGCTTCCTAGCTCAACGCGTTTGGGAGAAATAACCAAAAAAACCTCAGGGGGGGGGGGGGGGGCTCCTGAGGCCCCCCCCCGCCAGGAATAGGGTTAACGCCCTTTCTGAGTAATTCTCTCAGATTTGACCTAACGTCAACGGTTTTGCCTGCAGGGGGCAAAAACTGCAAAAATAACCGATTTTTTTCGGAAACAGTTTTTCTGCAATAACTTTTGACCCAAGCCCTGTACGAGCTTGCTTTTACCGGCATCGTGTTCCTCTTGTCAAGACGCATCGAATGAACTATAACTTGACCTTGAAAGGTCAACTTGAAAATTTGACCTCAGGTCAAGGTCATGACCTGACCGGCAAGGGTCATGTTGCATATCAGTCGATCCGTATCGTCGAGCTGAACACATCTAAGGCGTTTTCATCGCTCTAGCACGCCTCTATCAAAAGTTATTTGCGAAAAACTGTTAGATACCATTCATGACCTAAGATGACCTCAGGGCATAAACAAGGGTCACGGACACCATTTTCATGTTCAGTGTATCTAAACCACTTGTAATTCGGTGTTTGGGATTAATTATAATGTCTTTTGTCCAAAAGAGGCGCATTTCAATTTTCTCCCATTGACTTATAATGGGGAGGTGGCAAAATTGACCTGACCTTAGGTCATCGATATCGAAATTCTGAGATATACATTTTGTACATGCTATTGCTCTTGACAATCGCTAAAAGTTTCAAAGCGATCGGTCACTGCCTCGGTGTAGCTATGACAGACATTGAAACTTTTTATGAGGTGAGGTCACTTCAAGTGATCTGGTGACCTGACCTTGAATGACCTTGGTCTGACATTTTCACAACATGTGTAGAATTGATGTATGATAAGGTGTACCAAAAACGGCGGCGCTCCGCGCTGCCGTTTTTGAGATATTCGCGAAAAACCACAAAGGGGGGGGGGGGGTGTTCAAACACCCTCCCCCCCCAGCAGGGCGCGGGTTAAACACTGCAAACAAAACATTCGATTACTCGTTTTTAGCCTCGGTCGCGAATAATATTTCAGGTGCGAGCTCAAATCAATATTCAATAAGAGCCAAGAGGGTCAAAACGGTCAAATTTGACATTTTGTTTTGTGTGGGAAAGGTTGCAACTTCCACGGAATAAGTTTTGCAAAGGGCATGATTGCATTTTTAGCACGGTCATCCAGCAAATTTGACCTGATGACCTGACCTATAGCACTAGATGACATGCGTCCGAAATTTTAAGTCGTGTTGCAAAATTGTTGTTACAAAATCGAAATCTTCCGCACCTGCGTGCAGCAGTTTTCCCTAAAAACGTACAAGCGGCAGACATCCATTATTCTATGCCACAGAATAGGGGTTTGTTGATAACCGTTGACAAATATTTGAGCATCATTGTCTTTCTGACTTTCGGTCGCCGGCCGGGGTAACTTTTTCAAACATTCTCCACCCGTGATTGTAGCTAATGCTAAATGTTAGGATATTGTAATGTTATGCTAAATAGTCATTGCTATCCGGTTATTTGTATGCTATCCTACAAATTATTTTGAACTAAGGTGGCGTGTAGTCAAGCAAAAACTGCAACAGGAATCTTATAACATTTTGTGAGATTAACCCGCGCCCTGGTGGGGTCTGTTTATAACGCGACCTGGTGGGGGGGGGGGCTATTTTTTGCCCCCCCCCTCGTATCTCCGAAACTACTGGACGGATCCGCAAGATTCAAACGGCGTTCGATAGCCCTGTCAAATTTGTCAAGGGAAACCAAATTTTATTGACCTCGGGGTCACCGATGACGTCACAGGTCAGGTCAAAGATAAAATGTTTCACCGCTCACGGGGCTTCTAGGGAAAGCGCTATAACACCGAGTAAAACGCATTTTGTCGAAAATCAGCGATAAGACGTCAGTTGTCTAGTACATATGTTGCTATTAGAGGTCACTGGTCATACCAGGTCAGGTCACAGGTCAGGTCACCAAAGGTCACCAAGGGTCACCACATGAACCCAACTTTACTAAGGTTGTGCGATGCATGTTTTATGGCCAGTTTTTCATTTCCAACCCAATGGTGTTGGTTATAAGACCATCAGGTACGGTTTAGGTCACTTTCTGGTGGACGTCAGGTCAAGGTCAGGTCAAAAAAGGTCAAAGTTTAAAGTTGATATTTTTGCATAAAATGGGTATCGATTCGATGCAGCTCGTCACGGGGAGTCTAATGGTGGTCTTTGTTTTGCACTACGAGGTCTAGAATTGCTACAAATTGAGTTTGAAAATTTGACGTCATCAATTTTGAACAGTTTTTTCGCTATAACTTCGCCAAAAAAAGAGGTATCAATCTAAAATTTGGTATGTGGATGGAAGGTGGTAAGGACTATCACATATATTCCGGTTTTTGCGAAATTCAAAAAACTTTTTGGATTTTTTGACTATTATATCTGAAAAATCTATTTTTTGATTTTGGGGGGTCAAAATCAAAACAATTCAAAAATCAGAGATGACAGTTTTGTAGCCCTGTCAATTCTACAGCTTTTATGTCCTAAACATTTTTCTGTATTTGCAAAGCTATAGGCCTGACAGCTCTTCCCGCGAAACCCTTTTTTGGGTCGAAAACGGCAGAACATGACGTCACTCTGACGTCATTTCCGACCAACCTATCATAGCTTTTGGAAAAATTTTTGGTCACAATGTGTAAAATTGATGTCCGGGAGGGTACTGAAAGTTTGGTGACGATCGGCGCAGCGGTTCTGGAGATATATCGAAAAGTCTGGAGGGGGGGGGGCAAAAAATAGCCCCCCCCCACCAGGTCGCGGGTTAAGTAGAATTGACGCAGCGTAATGGTTGAAAAATTCAAATTGCTCAACACAACCAACGGAGCCATGACAATGTCCACGATTTCTCAACCATTGCTTTATTGTTGCTGTTTCTTTTTGTGCCGCCTCCTCCTTTGATATCGGGATGACAAATAAAGTCGGTTTGTTATAAAGACTATGTTGGTACCATACAGCCAATATGCGTGAGTGGATCATGATTACCTTTATGGTCTAGATCACGTTTTGAAGGATAAAGCATTGAGAATGGATGCATAATGTTACACAACTCAAGTGTAAGTCTTAGCTTAACAGATAAGCTTAAGTTCATTTATTTTCCTGTACCTACTTCATCAGAAAGTTATGTATTTCATTAAGTTTTAAAGTTATGTTGTTGTCATCGGATTTTCAGCCGGTTGGCCACTGAGTGAGCAAGAGCTTCTTTCAAAGATGACCACAATGCTTGTAATGATACAAGGCCGTTGGTAGAATAATTTAAATCAGGTCATGCGTTGACTTTTTATCGGAATCTGTATGCAAAGTTTCATGAACACGTTGATATAGACCTAGTAAGGAACTCTTTGTTGCGCTAGTATTTTGAAACAGCCCAGACAATAACCAAGATGGACGCCCTAAGCCCTATATGAGAAGGCATGCCTATGTCCATGACCTATAGGGGAAAGTGGGGTAAGACGGTCAGGGTAGGTAAGACGGGCACCCCTTCTGCAGACCAAACCAATAGCGCTACGAGCAAGAAAAGTTAGGACCAGAATTGCCTTTCCCACTACACACCACCATTCAAGTCTGGTGAATTTGTGTTCAGTCGATAATCTTTTATTTTGATTTCTTTAAAACACTCATTTCATTGAAAACATCCATAATGTATTGTGCAAGCTTTTGTGTACAGCACTATAGAGTTAAAAACTCGCAATCACTTGTGGTACACTCATATGCCAACAGTGTTCATTTACGGCGGATTTGCTTTGTCTGCATCAAATTGTCCACAGCGAAAAATCGTGCTGAACTTCTGACATTGAGTTTGGGGTAAGACGGGCAACTATGAACCCAATGGGTCTGTAATGGTGAAAATATTTTTGTTGCTGTAGGAAAAAAGAAGCATTTCTAATAAGAATATGTTCGATTCCGATACTCACAGACATGTTAGCAATATTCCTTCGGCACAGTTTATTCTCGAATAATGAATGTGAAAAACGGTTCTACATGGCTTCTGAACTAGGGCCTATATAGGAGCATACGCCTTCTGCACGAATCTCGTATACTGCCATTTCCGAAGCACTTGAGACCAACGAGCGACTGTATAAATGCGGCTAATCTCGGGCATTTGTTGCGAGCTGCGCTGATCGGTGAAAGAAGCTGGCCGTCTTGCCCTACCCATGTGACCGTCTTACCCCATGGGGTGGGGTAAGACGGGTTTTTGCAAGGTTTTGCAAAAATAGCTGCAGTTTATTTGTTGAATCAGGTCTAAGTCTCATCTTCTGGCAAATGAAAGTAAAATGTCTGAAAAAGGTTTTCACCCAGTTTCCCGTTTCTATGATGTTTCTAACCGGCCGAAAAATGGCTCCAAAGTTAAGGTGCCCGTCTTACCCCACTTTCCCCTACCATAGATAACATGAATCATGACCCATGCTATCTATGCTTATTATACCTTTCTTTCGCGGTGTTCTCGTGCCGTAACTGCTGACTATTTATTGTCCACCCACTCATCCATGCACAGCTGTGGGAGTTCGGGAAGCTCTGCACCATCACTAGTCCTGCCAACCAATCCGAAACAAAACCATCTCTCAATGGAGTCCGAAAGTAAGAAACACAACCTTTATTATCTGCAACAAACCAGTTCAATTGTTACACTTGGTACCCGTGCTAGGGCCGCCTTTTCTGCACCTTTCTACACATATATTTACGTAACAGTGGCTTACATTTGAGTTGTACACGCAGGTTGGAGTATCATTGCAACGAAATCATTCGTCGGCACGGACTAGATGGCACACAGAACACGACAGACGCTGACAGCAGCTGACAGCAGCTGACAGCAGCTGACAGCAGCAGACGGCAGCTGACAAACGCCGACAGCAGCTGACTACAGCTGACATACGCTGACAGCAGCTGGTGGTAGCTGACAGACGCTGACAGCAGCTGTTGGCAGCTGCCGACTGCTATCGGCAGACGCTGGCAATCACTTGCAGCTGCTGTCAGTCGCAGGCAGCCGCAAGCAGCTGCTGGCAGACGCTGACAGACGCTGACAGCAGCTACTGACAGCTCTCGGCAGGTGATACCCGTCACTATCAGATGCTGACAGCGTCTGACAGGCAGTCACTGCCTGCTGCTTCCAACAGTCACTGAGAGGTGGTGGCAGTCGTTTACAGCCATTGACAGTCGCTGGCAGCTGCTAACAGCTGCTGACTGCCGTTGGCAACCACTGACCGCCGCTGAATTTACTGGTGACTGCCGACAGTCACTGACAATCACCGGCACCTCTCAGTAGCTCACGGAGGCTTCAAACAGCTCTCGACAGCTCCCAGAAGCTCCCAGTAGCTCCCAGTAGCTCCCAGTAGCTCTCAGTAGCTCCCAATAGCTCCCGGTACCTCTCAGTAGCTCCCAGTAGCTCCCAGCAGCTCCCGGCACCTCTCAGTAGCTCTCAGCACCTCCCAGTAGCTCTCAGTAGCTCCCAGCAGCTCCCGGCACCTCTCAGTAGCTCTCAGTAGCTCTCAGTAGCTCCCAGTAGCTCCCAGTAGCTCTCATAGCTCTCGGTAGCTCTCAGTAGACGTAGATCTGTTTGAGCTGCTCGCGATACTCCTCAGGAATCGTACACTGGTGCGTGTTCTGTTTCAGCAGGTTTTTACGGGCCTTTCTCGCTGCCAGACGCAGAATGGACCTGTACTTCTGGAGACCCTTCTCAGGCGGAATTTCGACGTACTGAAACGGAAGAGAAATGGGGTCAGCTGGGGTGGTCGCAGCACAGCACTTCTTTTCGACAAACTGTTTGACTTTCAGGTAGGCCGCCGATGCTGTGAATCCCCCCCCCCCTGACGGTTCCAACTTGATTAGACAGGTCACCCAGTCAATGAAAAGTTTCCTAGACAGGAATGTATCACTTTTGGATTATCTCTTAAAGCACACAAAACGCGAATCATCCTTTGGTTCGAATTTATCGCAATCAACACCGCTCGTGCACGTCTTCCTATTCGTTAGTTCTCATCACTCATCTGCCGAAATAGCTGACAAGCTTACATCAAACACTTCTTCTTTCAGTAGCTTCTAGCCTGAACTCGTCAACTCAACACTCACCCTCCCACTCACTCCACTCGGGAGTTTGACTCACCGGCAGAAAAGGTGACAGGAAGAGCGCAGAGTCGGCTCTGGCGAGAGCGGACTCTCTCCTGAGATCGGCCGGCAGACTCACACAGCCCGAACTCTGACTCGGAGTCGACGCCAGTGACAACTGACTCAGCCACGAGCTGCCGGAGATCCCTGACTCGGTGGAGTCACCGAGTCGCCGCAGCTCGGCCGAACAAGAGTGACTCGGGTGCATGATGACTCGGGTTGTTGCGAGTCGGTGGGCGTATTCACCGAGACGATCTTCGGAGTAGGATAGTCTACTGGTAGATTTCCTCAGTCTTGAAACGTCTCAAAAAGTCAAACTGGATTCAAACTTGAGTCGTAATAGATTCTTGAGTCAAACTGGAGTCGAGCGTGAGTCGAGCGGAGACCGTGCCACAGCCTGTGTTGAGTATTTTTCAGGTGGCGTTCGGCGTATGTACGAGTCTGTTGATCTAGTTGGTCAAACGCCGGTGAGCCCACAGACCAGCTGTGGTTCTCAGCGGAGTCCGGCTGTGGTTCTCAGATGAGACCAGCCACAGTTCTCCACACAGACCAGCTGGTGGGTGGCGCTGAAGCCTCCTCCTCCCCTCTCCTCACGAGTTACGCTTCTCCAGTGCGACTGCCCGCCCGCCCGCCGGACGCCGGCTATATCACCTCACCGCCCGGTCACGTGACCAGAGCCGCCGGCGGCTGCGGCGGTCACGTGCCCCGCCCGGCTGGACGGCGGCTGGACCACGTGACCTGTCCTGTGGTGCAGGTCATGTGACCTGCAGTGTCCGGCGGGCGGGAGGGGGTGGGGTGGGGGAGGCTGGAAATGGGCAGAGCTGTCACGGTGCAGCGGGAGGACGATGCTGAGGGAGGGGGGGGGATTCTGATTAGGGGAGATGTCACTGCGGGCTGGCCAGCTGAGCTAACTAGTGCTAACCAAGACAATAGAGGCAGCGGAGGAAGTAGAAACCGGAGATAGCCAGAACAAACCGATCGTAAACAGAACTCATGCCCAATGTTAGACTGAGCTTAGCATAGGGAATAGCTAGAGCAAGGCCAATGGTACCAGAGGATGGGTAAGAGCTTGGTTTGACAGTGTCTGCTGTCGCAGTGGCTGTTTACGGGTCACATTTGATCACAGCTGAGAGATAGCGCCTTTAGGTGACGGAGGTATCTAGGAGGTAAATACGGAGGTTGGTTTAAAGCCCTGTCGGATTCAAACAGACATCCTGACATCTCGCCAAGACATGGTTGCTCTGATGGTTGCTCCAACTCACCGGGACAAAATAGCGGGTACAGTCCCCTGCATACTCGTTAGTCGTTGGCAACATTATTCACGGTCGTTTCTAAGGCAATCACATTTCCCTGCCTACTCCTCATACACTTGTAATGTCGGTCATTCTCTGCTGTTTTGGGCATCGACCAGTCTCTGCTTAGTCTCTGCTATTCTGATATTAGGTCAGTATCGGCTGTTCAGTGTTCACTGACATTTGGTCAGTCTCTCTGCTGTTTCTGACGGTCGTTTTTTTTAGTACTATCTGCTGTTCCTGACAGTCAGTCAGACAGACAGTTCAGTCTCTGCTGGTCTGATCGACAGTCGGTTTTATAGTGTCTGCTGTCTGCTAGCAGTCGGCCAGTCTCTGCTGTTTCTTACAGTCGTTTTACAGTGTCTGCTGTCACTGACAGTTCGTCAGTCTCTCGGGGCTGGATAGGACAGCGTCTCTGACAATCTCTCCCGTCCTGACAAGTCCTCTGAGAGTCGTTGACGGTCTGACAGCTCTCTGACAGCTCCCCCCCCCCCCACCGGTACCACCCCGGCCCGGGTCCGTGCTGTCCGTCGGGCGCGT
>NW_024883894.1:0-33376 GCF_019059575.1 Amphibalanus amphitrite
TTGTTTTTGTTTTTTTTTTGTAAACTTTGCTTGTATAATGGGAAGCTCACTGAAGAAGATATGTTCAAAACGCGTTAGTGCGAAGGCTTTCTATAATACACACTGAAAAAATATAAACACTGGTCGGGTGTTTTATCAGTGTATTATGGTGTTAAGCACCATTAATGGTGTATCATGACACTAATAGCAGTGTCATTACCCCGTTCAACACCGTTATTGGTGTAATGGCATTGCTTGAACACGGTTTAAGGTGTCACATGACACTTGAAATAACACACTTGGGGTGTAATCGAGGTGTCTCAACTCCCATCTAACACCTTTTTTGGTGTTACAGAGAAAGCATAACACCCGTTAGGTGTACTGAGGGTGCCATGTCATCCCTTAAACACCGTTTAAGGTGTCACACGACACTTGAAAAGCACACTTGGGATGTACTCGAAGTGTCGTAGCTCCCATTCAACACTCCTTTTGGTGTCAAAGAGAAAACAAAACACCCTCTGGTGTATTGAAAGTGTCATGTCATCACTTAAACACCGTTTAAGGTGTCACACGACACTTGAAAGAGCACACCTGGGATGTAATCGAGGTGTCGTAACTCCCATTCAACACTCATAGCAGTGTCATTACCCCGTTGAACACCGTTATTGGTGTAATGACATTGCTTGAACACCGTTTAAGGTGTCACATGACACTTGAAATAACACACTTGGGGTGTAATCGAGGTGTCTCAACTCCCATCCAACACCTTTTTTGGTGTTACAGAGAAAACATAACACCCGTTAGGTGTACTGAGTGTGCCATGTCATCCCTTAAACACCGTTTAAGGTGTCACACGACACTTGAAAAGCACACTTGGGATGTACCCAATCGAAGTGTCGATCCCATTCAACACTCCTTTTGCAGGTGTCAAAGAGAAAACAAAACACCCTCTGGGTGTAGGTATTGAAAGTGTCATGTCATCACTTAAACACCGTTGAAGGTGTCAGTGACACTTGAAAGAACACAATGATAGGTATCATATCACATCACATCACAATGTAGGTATTGAAGTGTTATGAAATGTAAGTGTTAGCTAGTATTATCGTAGGGGTCTGAGCCGTAGGGGGTCTGAGCCAGGGGATGACTAACACCGTTCGATTCTCTTGGTACTTCATGTAGTTATAAATGTTATTGTTTAGCTGGGACAGAGACATTCTAGCATAAAAATATTCAAATTACCAGCTTCGTTTATTAGTTACGGGAGCTTTCGAAAGACGTTCGTCTTTCTTCGTCAGCCTGTCTTTGCAGTGTCAGACACCCTTGAAATTCCCTATGGGTGCATTTGGTAGATGGCGCTGCTGTGCCATGTATGGTGTACAGAGTTTGCATTTATATTCTAATGGATTTGCTTCAACTACATCAAATAAACAAATCCACGATAATAAATAAATAAATTCATATACAATACTTCAAAGAAAACGCGTCGGGAAAATATCGGGAACATAATGCAGCCCTAGTAGCCCATGTTCAACCGTTGGCTTCCATGCGGCCGGCCGCCATACTAGTTTGAAACGTGCGCGACTGCGGGCGGAGGCGCTGGTGGGATTACGGTGTGTTGGGAGTATAAGTGTGTGCAAGTGAGTTAGAAGTGATCGTGAGTGGTGTCTTGGTACTCGAAGAGCTCCAGTTTTAGCAAAGGTGAGCTATTCTTGGCTAGCAATGGCACTGCTGCGGATTCCGAAAGACATGGTACTGGCCGCTGGGGGGGGGGGGGGATGGCGGCATACTCCCGATAGGGGTTCTTTAATATCCGAAAAATATATCCTCACATTTTTTTCTCTTGTGTTGGTGTGCAATTTAACACGCACCCTGCTTGGGTATTTATCCGAATTCGTAACCCCACTGGAGAGGGGGAGGGGGTTGGATTCTGCTTATTTCTATTATGCTCCGCGTATCCGTGCTGCTAGACTGATTTGCGATGCAATGTGGTGGCATTTGTTCTGCAACCTACATTCTGTGTGTAATTTCATAACGCTGTATCATATAGGTATGCATACAACTTATTGATTCCCCCATTGGGTACAGGGTGTCAGGTACAAATGTATCACTGGTAGTTTAAATGAATTGTTGGTAATAACAAGGTTGAATTACACCAATGATGAAAGTGGGTGTTCAGTTTATCACACATGTGAGCGTCATTCCCTGCAATGTCAGTGTTTGTTATCAATTTTACACCGTTACGAGTGTTACTAGGGTGTCTTAACAGTGTTGAAGTAAACCCTTAACCCGCGCCCTGCTGGGGGGGGTGTTTGAACACCCCTCCCCCCTTGTGGTTTTTCGCGAATATCTCAAAAACGGCGGCGCGGAGCGCCGCCGTTTTTGGTACACCTTACCATACATCAATTCTACACATGTTGTGAAAATTTCAGACCAAGGTCATTCAAGGTCAGGTCACCAGGTCACTTGAAGTGACCTCACCTCATAAAAACTTTCAATGTCTGTCATAGCTACACCGAGTGACCGATCGCTTTGAAACTTTCAGCGATTGCTAAGAGTAATAGCATGTACAAAATGTATATCTCAGAATTTTGATATCGATGACCTAAGGTCAGGTCAATTTTGCGACCTCCCCATTATAAGTCAATGGGAGAAAATTGAAATGCGCCTCTTTTGGATGAAAGACATTATAAACACTCCCAAACACCGAATTACAAGTGGTTTAGACACACTGAACTTGAAAATGGTGTCCGTGACCCTTGTTTATGCCCTGAGGTCATCTTAGGTCACGAATGGTATCTAACAGTTTTTCGCAAATAACTTTTGATAGAGGCATGCTAGAGCGATGAAAACGCCTTAGATGTGTTCAGATCGACGATACGGATCGACTGATATGCAACATGACCCTTTCCGGTCAGGTCATGACCTTGACCTGAGGTCAAATTTTCAAGTTGACCTTTCAAGGTCAAGTCATAGTTCATTCGATGCGTCTTGACAAGAGGAACACGATGCCGGTAAAAGTAAGCTCGTACAAGGCTTGGGTCAAAAGTTATTGCAGAAAAACTGTTTTCGAAAAAATCGGCTATTTTTGCAGTTTTTGCCCCCTGCAGGCAAAACCGTTGACGTTAGGTCAAATCTGAGAGAATAACTCAGAAAGGGCGTTAATAGGGCTATCGAATGCGCTTTTCCGCGGCGCTGTAGCTCTATTGGTTCCCGAGTTATGCGTTGGCTTCTTGGAAGTTTTCGACATTCGACCTGGAAATCGGCGAAATTTTGCCTTCAATGACCTCTGGTGACCTGACCTTTGACCTGACCAAAAAATTGACTGAAGTGATTTCGTCATTATTTTTTACGCTCTTTCGAACGCCGCCTTCCGCGTATCGCTACGTGGCCCAGGAGCCGAGTTACAAGGGGAGGTGTTCAAACACCCCCCCCCCCCCCAGCAGGGCGTGGAAATCCAGGACCCCCAGCAGGGCGCGGGTTAATGGACGCCTGAAGGATGAGCTTAAATTCCAAAGGGCGTTAAAAACAACGTAACCCAAAGCTGATATTAAGGGAGCCTTAGATTAGGTCAAAGGTCAGGTCACCAAAGTTCATCGAAGGACAAATTTTGCCTCTTACGCCACTTGTTGACGAATCGGCGAATAACTTGTGAACGAATAGAGCTACAGCGCCGCCGAAAAGTACACCCAGTAGCTCTTTCAACGTTTTTTTGTGGGTGTGAAATGCGTCCTCAGATTTGATCTAAGATCAACTAATTGCCCTACAGAGGAGAAAACCCATGAAATAAACGGTTTTACAGAAATTGTTTTCTGCAGCAATTCATTTGATTCAAAACCGACACGACATTTAATGTTCCGGCATCGTGTTCCTCGATTTGAGACGGGTCTAATTAAAAAATAATATGACCGTCAAATGTGATTTTGAAAATCTGACCAAGGGTTATGGTGATGACCCGACCAGAAAGGTCATGTTACAAATTAGTCGATTAGTATTGTCGAGCTGAACACATCTTATGTGTTTTCATCGCTCTAGCTCTATAAAAAGTTACTGTAAAAAAAACTGAATAGTGGATAGTGGATACATGTCATGACCTGATAGCACGTCTTGGGTATAAATAGAGTCACGGGTGCAATTTTCCCATTCAGTGTGTAATGTTTCTCTGTTATTCAATGTTTGGGGGCGTTAAGTATGACTTTCGTCCAAAAGAACACATTTCAATTTGTTCCCGTTGACTTATGCATAATGTTTGCATTCTTGACCTTACAGGTTACAGATATCAAGCTTCAGAGATACGTATTTATTCATGCTGTTAATCTTATCAATCGCCTAAAATTTGAAAGTGATCACTCAGATAGTGTAGCATTGGCGAACAAACTCTTAATTTTCTGGGATGAGGTCACTTGATGTGGCCTGGTGACCTGACCTTGAGCGACCTGGGTATGAATTTTAACATGTGCAAAAATCTTGGACAAAAGTGGGCAGGGCGCCGCCGTTTTTTTAAGATCTGCGAAATACCGCAGGAGGGGGAGTGGTGTTCATGTTCAAACACCTCAAGCCCGCCACGGAGTCATCCTATACTTGTTTCTGTAGTCTGTACGTGTTTCTATTTCTAAGTGTCGTCCTTTCGTGTTTCTCCAGAATATGCCTCCCTGGATCTTCCCAGATGCCGCCTAGTGAGAACCCAGCGGAGCTTCACTTATAGGGCTGCATCCGCCTGGAACGCCCAATTAACACGCAGTTAGACTGGATAGCACCGGAGAGGCCCAAGTGAATCACCAGCGCTGTGTTTTAAACAAAATGTTTTAGGTCTTTGCAATGTGTCTCATTTTTAACCATGCTTTTACCAGTGTACAATGACTGAATTCGTAATACCCACCATGTGGAGAATTCTAATAAATGACTCTGACTCTGACTCTGAAAAGCCAAGAACATAAACATTTTCATGGAGCAAACGGTCTTCGAAGTGGAGCTCAGTTGCCATGTACCCACTCAAGTGCGCTCCGTTTTCAAAGAGCTGAAGCAAAGGGCAAAGAGATAGAAGGGCTCAGAGATCAAGCTTCGGGCCGCGCTGAAGTGAACAGAGCTGTAAAAGGTGTGTGTGGTGAGGGAGGGGGGGGGGGGGGGGGGGGGGGTAGGCACGACAGGCGATTATGAACTGCGAAGTGTGTGAATAGGGCTAGAGAGAGCTAGCGTCCTACGGCGACCTCGGTGAACACTGAACTGATACGGACTTAAGAGGGAGGAGGGGGGCTGATATGTAGTAGACATGTGCATGGATCCGAGTGATTAATCCATGATCTCAGTGGATCTTAAAGCAAACGACAAGCTTGGATCTATAATCCCATTATATCCCACGTAGAAAATGTATCCTGAATCTCTGAATCTATGATCTCATTGCATCTTATAACAAACCAAAATCAGGATCTGAGATCCGATTGAATCCCACCACATGCAACCTAATGAAACCATGTTTCCATGCGACTTGTTTTGAATTTTGAATTTGAATTTGCGTTGTTTTAAATTTTCTCCGTGTACCAACTGCGCCACTGGAGCCGCCCATATACTCCATGACACCCACAGGGTGTCATGGAGTATATGGAGCCTGTGGGCTCCCTTTGGGTGTCAACTTGGTGACACCGTTATAAGTGTAAGCAGCGCTGTGACACCTTTAAATTACACCCGTGGGTATGCAGTTTAACACACACCCAGGCGATTATTCCCCCCAGTATCCCTATGGGTGTCAACTTGGTGACACCGTTATAAGCGTTGTGTTGTGACACCTTTAAATTACACCCGTGGGTATGCAGTTTAAC
Source organism: Amphibalanus amphitrite (assembly GCF_019059575.1). Taxonomy (NCBI): domain Eukaryota; kingdom Metazoa; phylum Arthropoda; class Thecostraca; order Balanomorpha; family Balanidae; genus Amphibalanus; species Amphibalanus amphitrite. The sequence goes on from NW_024883894.1 coordinate 5,793, forward strand.
ACACACCCAAGCGATTATTCCCCCCAGTATCCCTACGGGTGTTATCTTGGTGACACCATTATAAGTGTAAATAGGGTGTCTGAGGGGAGTCGAAACGCACCCTTGTCTGGGGTGTATGACACCACAGTACAGAAACTGGACACCCTTAGGGATAGTACAATGGTGTATCTTGACGCTCATATAAGTGTTATCTGACACCTTTCAAAAACACCCGTGGGTATGCAGTTTAACCACTTACACCGTTAGCAGTGTTTTAAATTTTCTCCGTGCAGTGCCTTTACATTTAAAAAAGTTTCACCTATCAAGTCATATAATCGGTTACACTTACATTCATCAAATTTACCCGGCCTTAGACAGAAAAAACTACGTTACCGCCCCAGGACATAGCACTTACGCGAAAATCGTCTTCGCTTCACAGCGGGGCGTGGAGACCATTCCATATTCATCATACGTGACATTCATGTAAATATCTCCATAGTCTCCCTCCAGAGCATTTTCTGTCAAATTCTCGCAGTGGGCAAAGACTGAGGCTTTTTCAGGTCCAAGGTAGGCCAGGTCGTAACAAAAGACGAACTGGGCCATCAGATGCCAGAATGTCGTAATTGCGGCATGGCCGTTGATGATGGTGACCAGGTAGCCAATACCTGTGAGAGAGAGGGAGAGAGAGGGAGAGAGAGAGAGAGAGAGAGAGAGAGAGAGAGAGAGAGAGAGAGAGAGAGAGAGAGAGAGAGAGAGAGAGAGAGAGAGAGAGAGAGAGAGAGAGAGAGAGAGAGAGAGAGAGAGAGAGAGAGAGAGAGAGAGAGAGAGAGAGAGAGAGAGAGAGAGAGAGAAAGGGGGGTGAATCATGTTAAATGTTACGGAATCCGGAAATTATGTAGGTAATGTTTGACAATGTTTGTTTGTCTATTTCCACATCAAATCACTGCAGAGAACAGTGTCAATAAAAGGCATTGATATTGTGCAAATTATAATCTCATTTCAGCACGTGCTGAAAAGTACCCGCTGACATTTTCATAACTCCTTATCATTATTCTGAACCTGCCTAAAGGAAAGCCTTACCACTGCCTAAAAAAAACACGAAAAACACCCGCAGTGTAAACTCGCGTACCTTTGAACAGCGGAGCTATGTTCCAGGCGCACCATGTTCCTCGTCCGGAAAACTGTCCAACTCCCACCTCCAATAGAAGCATTGGCACGCCAATCAGAGCCAGGAAAAATAGATACAGTGGTATAAAGATCAACCCTGCGAAAAAAAAAATACGCAGAGGTATCAGCAGTAGGGCTTATGTTACACCAAACTGCATATAAAAAAATGCATAAAATATGTAGTTATTAAGTAACTAGCTTACAAACATTTTAAAGAGCACAATTTAGAATGAACTATCAGAATACGTACAATATATGAATATATCATAATCGACCTTGATTAGTACCCTGTCGCCTACGGTGCATTTATCGTATGTATTTTAAATGCAAGGGCGCGCACAGGGGGGGGGGGGGACACATGGGTCCGTGCCCTCCCCATTCGAATTGGGGGATCCATTTATGGTTCTCAAATGGGTCTAAAAATCCTTAGACCACCGAAGAACGTCTAAAAATGAGCTGAAATGAGCTGAAAAAACGAAAAGACTGTAGGAGGGCCCACCTCGGGCCCCAAGCAGGCCCATAGGAGTCCATATAGGACAACGTTTTCGGCTGGGGCCTGGGGCCCTTCGGCATGGGGGGGGGGCAGGTTTGCAGGTCGTGCCCCCTCCATTCAAAAATCCTGTGTGCGCGCCTGTTTATGTGTGGCCTGAAAAGGCTGTTTCCTAACTTTGTTACTCACCACCGCCCATAAAGTACATGTTTGAAGCCATGGCGAAGTCTTCAAATGGTGTTACCATCGAGGCCATCAGAGCTAGTTTTCCCTCAAGGCCATTGCTCCATTTTGGCCTCAGCTGAGTTTTCTTCGCGCTGGGAGTGGTTGGCTGTGTGTCAACTTCGCCAGTTTCCATGGTAACGCCTGAGGGGAAAATAATGGACGTGGTTGGCCAATGACATCATCGGGAACAAGTGATGCAATGCAAGCGTAAGTTTTCTTGCCGCCTGTGCTGGGAATGGGGAATTCGGGACCTCGATTTACGTTTGCGGTCGCTGCATCCGTTACGCTCAAGCTATGTGGACACGGAACCCGGCATCTTACGCAGAATTGAGTGGAGAACAAGATGAAATCCTAAAAAATCACCAGCTATAAGGAACTAATACGTTAAACCCTTATAAGTCAATGGGGAAATATGAAAATTGTTATTTTGGCGCTGAGAATGATCTGAAACTAGCTCAAGCATATAAAATCATGATTTCATGCACTCTTTGCAAGGTTCTATGCTTCATATTTGCATTGTTGCCCTTGCGTGACGTCATTTGTGACGTCACAAGGGTCACCATTTTTCTTCAATAACTCCCGATCAAATTGAGCTAGCGAGTCGGGAAAGCCACCAATGGACTCAGGAAGACCTGCCGAATCGAATGATATGCGACATGACCTCTTTCGACCAACTTCGTGACCTGGGGGTGCTGACCTGACCTTGACCTGAGGTCAACACCCTAAGTTGACCTGACCCGAACAAAAAGTATATCACTCGATGCGCCTGAGCTAGCTGAACACGATGATGCCAAAATTGCGGCTCTACGGCCATTTTTGGCGAAGTTATTTACCAAAAACCGAACCCGTGCCTTAGATCACTTGACCTGACCTCAGAGGTCACCGGTTGACCTGAGACCCTTACAGCGGGCTCCTACCAGTCACTCTGCATTATACTTTGCCGCATACGACCACTTTACCGCTTAATTCTAGTTTAATTAGCGGTGCATTAGCGAGGTGTGTTCAATCAACCCCCTCGGCCGGGGCAAATGTAGGTCAGGCGAGTGAATTTGAGGAATTCTGAAGATACGACCGTGTTCCCCACTCAATTCTGCGTATGACGCCGTGTTCCGTATCTACGTAACTTGAACGTAACGGATACGGCGGCCGCAAACGTAAATCGAGGTCCCGAATTCCCTATTCCTCAACACAGGCGGCAGCCGGTTTCTGGTCTGCGCAATATGGCCGCCACCGTTAGACACTACGGCCAATAGGGTTGAAGCGGCATTGCTCCCCTGTGGAGTCCATAAATACAGTTATCTCTCTCTCTCTCTCTCTTTCTCTCTCTCTCTCTCTCTCTCTCTCTCTCTCTCTCTCTCTCTCTCTCTCTCTCTCTCCCTCTCTCTCTCTCCCTCTCTCTCTCTCTCACTCACTCACTCTCTCTCTCTCTCTCTCTCTCTCTCTCTCTCTCTCTCTCTCTCTCTCTCTCTCTCTCTCTCTCTCTCTTACACCGGGTTTGCCCTCTAACCGGGGGCAGTTTTGTGTTCATGGTGTATGGGTAAGGAAAGCGATGCTAAGCGGCATAGAACACATGCTTGTGATGCCTGTTGCTCTCAGAGTCTTTCTAAAAAAAAAGCGAGAGTAGAATTCAGGCCTACCAAGCCATCTCTGCGAAAATGCCCAAAGGCAACTTATGCTTACCTCTTTGTCGTTTATTCATGATGGGTATGGGCAGTAAACAGAATTCAACGTCTAATTGGCGCAAAAGATAAACTTATTGCGTTACTACGCTGCTATGTAAATGACAAGCGAGCTCCTTAGGATGATCAATCATAAATACTTTGCTTGCAGCAAATTCCTGTTCAAGATCGCCCACTGTGCGGAACGAGTCCACTGCACAGTGCTCAGGTCTTATCCCTCAAATATAGTATCATACTAGCTAGAGATGTCAATCGGATACCGACTTTTTGGTATATCGATACCAAACCAATACCAACTTGGTATTAGGTATTTTAATGTTTTTTTTTTTTTTAATTTGTTGGCATTATAAAACCTCACTATTGTATGAGATGCTGCGAATTTCGTATAAAGTTGGTATTTCCCTCGCATTCTCAAGCTGGCTCGGTTTTGGTATTTTCCAATGGTTTTGGTTGGTTGAAGCTGAGCTATGGCTAGTTTGAGCATTATCCTATGAATATTCTGATGCTACAAAATGTCCTTATGCTCATGTACAATGAAATGATGTGAAAATTCCAAAAAGGAGGTAGGTATTATGACACATTTTGACTTGCGTCGTCTTCAGAAATAAGCATAAGGTTATTTTCTAGCATCATAATGTTTTGGTTGATGTTTGGTTTGGTACCGGTGCCCTAATTTTCGGTAATTGACATCACTACTCCTAGCCCATGCTGCAGTCTACGTTAGCTGGATAAGTGTATCGTAACCGCGGTATGTGTCGTAAATAGTCTAGTCATGTGTTTATATTCGTCCTTCGCCTTCCTCAAGCCAGGCTCACTGGGACTGACCGGGGACCGCGCTGGTCGACATACCGGGGCCCGGCCTGACCTCTTCTGAAAGAATATCAAATGCCACAAATCGACGCGTTTTTTTCCAAATCCCATATCCCGCGAGTTGCTGGGGGCGGGGGGGGCGTTAAACGCCCCCACTTTTTTCGCCGGGCCATTGCGCGCCAAATTTTGGGTACCTGTAGGGAATTGATTGAAGTTTATTGTGACAAAGTTTAAAAAAAAAAAATCGGTCGGAAAATTTTTGAGATATCGAGGTTTTAGTGACGTCATGATTTCTGAGTTTTCGACCAAAAACGGCATATGTTCAAAAAATCATATAAAATCACAGAATAGACATACAGACATGCCGTAAACGCCATTAGACTGCCAATACCATGAACAATCAAATGGCTATCTTCGATTATTGATTATCGTTCCGCATTTTCCAAAATCTTGAATTGAATCTTGGCAATTTCTCGTGACTACTTCACGACCATGATACATGCATTTCTTAAATTGAACTTTTTGAGCCAAACACGTACACATATGATAAAATGAATGTCACCATCGTGTTCTACGCCCAAAATTACCCATAAAACATGTGTCACAGGCTGCGAATATCAGTTTTGAATTTTTGGGGATATGTGCCTACCGGTTGACCTGACCTTGACCCTGACCTATGCTTGACTGACCCCTACATGGAGCTGACGCTCTTGTAGGCCTTATATGATGGATTGTGCACCGTTTTGACAGAGTTTATGACGAGAGGCGCCCATTGCGAAGTCCTGAAGTCAATGCTACTGAAAGCCCGATTTCAGGTGTTTGACCTGACCTTGACCCGACCTGTGACCTCAAAATTCAACTTTAAAGTACTTATTTGAAGCGTCTCGTCGCGTTCTTTCGTTTGCCGCCTCGTGCGTTTCGCTGCGCCTATTGGTTTTCGAGTTATCGGCTGGGGGCGTTTAACGCCCCCCCCCCCAGCAAACGGTGGGTGGCGAAATACCCCAGCAACTGCCGGGATATCTGTTTTCCGTGAATTTTCGGGAAGCACAAAGGAACCCATAAAAAATATCCAATCATTCAATCCTGATCAAATATATATGTGTATTAGTGAGCTTCTTCCTGACGTTTCTTGATCTGCAAAGACAGACAAACTTGAGAAAGCCCGCTGTACCTTTTTTGAAGGTTTATTTTCAACCTGTCGGAAATTCACGGGAGAACAGATATGGGGTTTGGAAAAAACAACACGGCGAAATGTCCCCATGGATCCGCCAGTATAGCATTGGTCACTAAATTAGAAAAGGTAAAAGTTACAGCTCAAAACTCCTCATGTTTATATCTTTTCGAAACGGCTTCACAAGCATGCTACCTTTCGCAGGCGTTTCTTACCCTGATCAAAAAAAAAAAAACAATTGATAAGGATGTTTCATTCTCACTGGCTGATCAGTGGGTATGCTATATGCAAACTCACTAGTGATTGCATACTCATTAGTGAAAATACGTAGGTACTCACTCACTACTCACCAGTCACTTTGTTGGTAGACTTACCGGCTTCTTATCCTCACTCTAACCAGCTATACCTATGCTTTATAAACCTCCATGTGGTTAGCTTCACGCGTAACGATATATAGCGTCTCGCAAAGCTCTAGGTTTGGCGAGTCAGTTATCACAAAACTCACGTTCATTATACAGCGCGGTGGATAAAAGAAACTCGAGTCGGGGTCGGCGCAGTCACCACAGCCTATCCCCAAGGTCATTTAAAGCTGTGTTTATATGAGATCATACGTCTGGTATGGGATGAGCTGAAGTGGATGGCCTTGCTGCACTATGTGGGGGACGATAGGTATAAACTAGGGTTACCCGCGTGCTCCGCAACGCGAAGGGGGGATTTTTTGACCCGTGGGTATTGGGTTGGTCTGTGTCGATTTGGTTGGTAGATATCCATTTCGTTCGATTGCTTTTTGACGGCCAAGCATTTTGTAAGAAAACAAAAAGATACATCGCATCGAGGTGCCCGTGTCGTATTATCATGCGTTCTACTTTAGAATGATTCGAAAACTGGCGTGAAGTCTTTTGAGGGCCATCGATGAATTTCGCTAAAAATGACAATGTAATGGTTTGGAACATTTACATTTTTAAGGATACTGTTGCTAATCATGCAAAAATGAAGAGTGTATATTGGACAGAATTGAATGCTCTATCCAATGGTACCACATTCAATTGCCAAAGGTATCAGGTTATGCAGCAAACCCCGTGTGATTAATAAAGTGGCACAAAATTGACAAACACCATTTTCTCCTGTGATTTGCACCACCTTGATTTGGATCAATCAGCTTTTCACAATTTGTATATGAGAGGCGGTACCTTTCTCTTGCAAATAGGCGTTGATTCAACTCGCTCCATTTAACGGTCACCTAAAAATAAAATTAATTCCAAAATCATTCAAAAACCGCAATTTTTTAAATAAAAGTGCCCTCTCCGGTGCACGTGGCGCGTGCTATCCTCTGCATTGCACACCATTCAATAGCCCGTTCAATTCTGTACACGATGCTGTTTTCCCCGTGCCGGTCGGACCCCTGGTCACCAAGATATTGCACGGGAACTGGACCCGTGTCGGCCAAAATTAGCCGTTTTCGCCCGATTTCGCACGCCGATTTATACATGTAAAGTCTATGACGCGAATTCGCACTTTTTGAGCACGCGCCACGCGCTCCCTATCAATCCCATCGAGCTGAGACCCCTCAAAGGCACGTCGCGCATCCTTGATCTATAAGTTGTGCAAATTTCACCGGGCTAGGTGCAACGGCCTGGCCTGTAGTCCACGCAAAGCACCACCAAGTCGGGACCTCGGTAACGGACAGACGCACCCTCCTCAAATAGTAATATAGATAAACACTTCAGCGCGGACGCAGAAGGAATGCGGTGAACTGGGTTTGTTTCATAGGCGGCGGAACGGGAAGGGCACCGGGGCACCGTGCTCCCCCCTTGATTTTGCCATTTTAACATTATCCCTATGGGCGTTGCATGGAAAGAATAGGACCAAAAGTCGGCAGTGACCCCCCCTTTAATTGAAGGTGTTCCGCCGCTACTGGTTTGTTTGGTTTATCAAATGTGTGTGCGTTCTTTTAGAGTGCGTTGCTAGGTATAGGTGCTAAACGGTATGAATTTGTGATTTCATTGAAGTAAGTTGTAAATATTTAACATCATTAGGGCTAAATAATAAATATCGCTATCACCCTAGCAAAACCATTAGTGCATTTAGAACCAGTTACTTCTAAACTACCGAATAGGTACTTATCGCGTAGTCCGCAACGTTCTCTCGCTTAGAACATACTTTCCCTAATTTGCAGAACCCATAGGCACAATTACCCATTCAAACACCATAAGCGGAGAGCAACTCACTTGAGCCAATTCAGCTTGTTACTTGCTCACGCAGCTCCACTATGAACCGCACAAAAAGACAATAGGATAATGACTCCAGTAATGCCGAGTGACGACATTCGTTCTTATGCACACAGATGACTGAGTACAAACAATCGTTTATCACTTGGAACTGATGAGAACGTATGAGTGGGTGGACCCTCAGTGTTTACTTTATAGGTACCGAAACAGTTAAGCCAAAAATACCAATAAACGAGTGCGTCGTTGGTTTGATGGCTTTCGGTAGCATATTAACATGACGCTTTCGGTTGAAAATTGCAGCAGTTTTGAACAAGCCTTTTCAACTCCCTTGAGCCTGTCCTATGCTATGCATGTATGCGTTAACGCTAGGTAATAAAACAACTTCTTGCATAAATGTTCCGTAATTATCCGTTCCCAACATATCATGGACTGCCTACCTATACACAAAATTAGGCAAAGAAGCTGCTTTTCACATTTTTCAAAACGCTTTTTACATGTTTAACGTGGTCGTTACCTAAGTAAAGTTAACAGTACTATAAACAGTGAGCAAACAGAAAAAGGCAATACACACAACCTAACCTGGCAATTTCTTCCGTTGATGTATCACCGAGTCATCGTACAATTTTAATGTCTTGAAAAAAAATGTGGCAGCTAGGGACACACGTGGCCCCCATATGTATATCTAACTGGCGCCTTAAAAAATAATATCTGTGACTTGGCACTTAATTATGTATTCGCTCCTCCCTCTATAGGATCAATTTAACATATTATCTACCGTGACAGTAGAACCCGACAGCGGCTTTCCTCTGATTGTATACGTTACACTCTCGCTGACCTCAATACAAGTGAATCCGGTGCCAAACTCCTGGGGCCGTATTCACGTCGACTTCGCAAGTCGATTTTCTTTCGTAAATATAATTTGGTAGTCACGTCGACACTTCTAAAGTTTTTATCGATGGAGTTCACGTGATTAAAAAAATTGCTTAATTTCATGCGCAGGGAAATTCTTACGAAAATGATCGACGTGAACACGGTCGCTGACGTCGTATATCTAACGAATAGTGTTTTTCTATTTCAAACAGCCTGCGCTTACCTACTTTTCCGGCTGAGACGTTGGAGCACCAGATCCACCGCCCACCACCTCCGGAGGAATGTTTGTGCACGAGATTGCCAAGTTCGTGGTCCAGTGGGCTCCCCCTACCCCATCCCCGCCAGTGGGCGGATCACCAGAGGTCTACAATCCTAGAATAACAGGGGTCCTCAAACCACATCGGATCGGACTGGGCGTGTCTGGTTCAGTGACGGCGGAACACCTTCAACCCGCGCCCCAGTGCACGCTGGGCCGGCGGACCGGAAAAGCGCTAGAAATACCCCCAAGAGTGACTTTCCACACTATGAACAAAATATGTATCATTCGATCCCAAATTGATCAAAGCATACGATTCTGATGCCATTTTTGCCCTAAGGTCGAAATTGAGGTGTTCAGTTGTCACCAAACACAAGACTATTTAGACCCGCTAGTGGCCACCACATTTGCCGATTTTAATGCTAATCTTTACTTGATATTTATTAGTTGACCAGTTGTCGTTTTGAACGCAATTTTCTGTCAGACTAGTTCAGGGCACTGTTGTTCACTGTACCAGCAACATTCTTACATATTGCATCGCTTTTCTGCAAGATAAGCTAGCTTTTTGCAAGCAGCTGCAAGACCTAAATTTAAAATTATATCTAAATTTTTAAATAGACTTTTATAAAAACGTTATTTCGAGCGGCTAAAAATGAACATCTTATACTAGCCTCTGATTACTCATCTTTCGTTCCATATAGGTGCTTTGCTGCTTTTCCCTGCTACTTTTCGAGATATGCGTCAGTAAACCATATGATGTAGGGGCAATGGTCACCTCGCCGCTCTACTGACGGCCCGGCGCTCTTTAACACGCGCAGTGGAAGGGTTGCGAGTACTACGCCCAGTGGAAGGGGGGGCGGATGTCGCCCCCCCCCTAAGATCTCAGCTCCCACTGGAGCTAGAAAGACGAAATTTGGAGGGTAGGTGGGGGCCATGGGGAACTCTGTTGTGTGTGAATTTCATGACCCTAGGTCAATATCTTCAAGGTCAAATGAGGTCAAATGTGGTCAAATTTGCCATATTAGCGACTTCTTTGCGTTTACACGCCGATAACTCAAAAAGTTACCGGCCGATTTTTTAAAATCTTTCACTATACGAAAGAGCAAACATTTGTGAGTATGTATGGTGAATTTCTAGATAATCCAACAATAAATATGGCAGTTAGAAGCCTGCGAAGGGTAAGATGTCGCCGGCTGAAGCGGCATCGGCCGACGCGGGAAACGCGGCAATCACAATTTTGTGTTTACACACTCATAACTCAAGTTGTTACCGGCCGATTTTCAAAATTCTTTGACCATATGATTGCCTGTACATTTCTCAGTCTTCTCACCGAATTTGACGCGAATCTAAAATAATCAGCGGTAAGGAGCGCGATGTAAAGACGGAACCGTCCCGCCCCGGCACAGTCTACAATTCAGGCGGCGCGTAACGGCTAGCGCCGGCCGCCGCGCCGCCGCGCCGCCGCGGCGGCAGGATGTTTGACTTTACACCGCTATTACTAGAAAAGTTGAGAACCGATTTTCTTACTTCTTGCACGAGAAGATCCGCAGTTCAATTCTGGACAGGTAGCCGAAATTTCACATTGATATTATGCTTGCGGCGCGAGTTATTGGCGAAAAACAGGAGGGGTGGGCGAAATCCGCCCCCCCCCTTCCCTTCCACTGCGCGTGTTAACCCATTTATGCCCAGGAATATTGACCATCATGAAAATCGACGAAATCAAAATATGTTATGCTCCTACCAGGGCCTTGCATGGCATCGAAAATAATTTTTACCTGCAGCAAAAGTTTTTCGAGAGAAACGTAAAAAACATGCGTTGCGAAATCGCAACGAAGGGCACACCGGGCGCCATCAGCGTTGCGAAAACGCAACGACGGGCACATCAGACGGACATAAAGTACACTGAATGGCCGTATATGCTAATATGTTTTGACAAAACATCAATCAACTGTCGACAACTATTGCTTGAAAATGCGGAACCCACATCCCGTCATGCTCTATAACCCGCCTAAGAGCCTCAGTGATGAAGCATAACTTCATGATTCGCGAACGGGGAGATGGCAACACGGTCATTATCAACCATTTACGTTGTCCATTGCTGTTCATTTAAAGTTGTGGTCGACACGTATCCAGGGTGATGTTTTCTTTTTGGAAGCTAGACAGAGCCATTACCCCCACCTATCAGACCCCACACTGAATACAATTAAACGGAGGATTGGGAGTAAACCAGTGCCTCACGTATGCGCGTATATCCGCAATCATTCTTAACCACCCTCCTAGGAGTAAAGTTAAATTCCATTTCAGGTTAGTCGTACCCACTCTCAGCAAAAAGAAAAAAAGAACCGATCCGGCTCTAACAAATTGCCCGCGTAAGGCGTAGCGCATCACAACAAATCGACTCCCAGCTTATCATGTTTACACCTAATCCAAAATTGTCATGGCCCCACTCTCAGCGACCTTCACGTGTAACCTCTTTCTCGAGACAATGCCAGGACAGAATGGTGATTCGATGTCAATCCGTCCTTCCCATCTTCCGGATAGTTGAAACCTCCTCCACGCCTCAACCCCCTGTTCCGGGCTGGACCGGCAACGTATATCGCAATCGGACAGCTCACATAGGAGCGCGCCTGTAGCCGGGTGCAGGGAGTGCTTGGGAGGGGGAAGGGGGTGGGTCATGGGTGGCCTGCCCACTGGCTGGGCTCAGTCTCCAGTCTACGATTAACCGCGTCCGCTCAGACAAATGTCTCCCCTAATTCCAATAATCCTGCTAGCTCTAAAAATGGTCTGATTAGATAAAAGCCAATCAAAGTAAGAAACCAAGCGTATACTCCACATCAAGCAGCTTATGAATCTATGCGAGTTATGAATCCTAATTTTTTTTTTCCCCAGACGCCCTCATTACCCCTGCCGAAGGGCTCAGCTACCCCCAGAGGGGGCCCACTATTTTCCGACCCTCAGTTATCTTTTCTAACGTAAATGTTGGTAGTCAGCAGATTCTATCCAGAGAATGGCGATGCCTATCTGTCGCCTGATACCAGAATACATCCCCGTTATTCATTATATATGCACAATGTACATAGTAGATCCAATTTCCAAAGGACCTAATTATCTCTCAGCTCCGTTAGCATCGCCGATTGTTTGATGCATGGGTCCTTTTCCTACCATGCGATTTTCAGATGCATGGGAACACATTGCTTAGTGAACGAACAGCCCGAGGCCGATATCTGCGAGAGAAAAAGAAAGGAGTGTTTGTGCTTGTTTGAGCCAGCAAATATGAAATGTGTCGCAACATTTTACGTGCGAACGCACCTTGCACTTAACATACCTATACACGTCCCTCATGGCATAGGCGGCGGAGCGGGGGGGGGGGGAGGGGGCACTGGGGCACCGTGCCCCCTTGATTTTGCCATTTTAACATTATCCCTATAGGCGTTGCATGGAAATGGAAATGGAAAGAATGGGACCAAAAGTCGGCAGTGCTCCCCCCTTAATTGAAGATGTTCCACGCCCCACGGCTACAGCCTCATAGCTACAAAATGAGAGAAAGAGAGAGAGAGAGAGAGAGAGAGAGAGAGAGAGAGAGAGAGAGAGAGGGAGAGAGAGGGGGGGAGGGAGGGAGGGAGAGAGTTGGGGAACGAGGAGGAGAGGGAGGAAGATGGGGGAGAGAAAGAGAGAACCCATAGCGTATCACGAGTGAAGTCTATTGTTGATATTCATACTTCCGCTACCCTGCCAATGTGCCCATCGTTGCGTTTTCGCAACACCGCTGTCTTTCCGATGTGCCCTTCGTTGCGTTCCCGCAACGCGACCGTAGTCATATTTGAAAATAGTCACAAACCCTTTTTGTAGCATTATTTCTTAACAAAATGCATATCTACGCTATTGTAGGGACTCTGCAGAATATGTTTGCACAATTTTCATTACGATATTATTAAGCACTTAGCCTACTTATCTTGTTTTTCGTGACGTCATCACTCACAAAACATTCGACTTCACTCTGGGAGCTCTAGGCAGTAACTTACCGGCCGCACAGACTTGTAACTGCGTAGCATCATGCGCACAACCATGCTACACACGCTGAAACTTGTCTCATCGGTGAGTCTCTTTTACACACTTCTCAAGCTTCGATCACGTCGACGCTTGCTTGCGTTGCGAAAACGCAACGAAGGGCGTAAATGGGTTAAAGCGCCGAAATTTATGAAAAACGAATGCTTATAATCTGAATAAAATATATGTCCCTGAGCTCAGAATTGATCAACGCACACAATGCTTTAAAAAATTTTGGGCCAAAGTCAATAATTAAGTCATTATGAACCCCCAAACACAAGTCAGTGATAATCAACAACAACTTGCTCTTTAGTTGGACTTTTTGAAAAATGTTATTTCGAGCCGCTAAAGATGAGCATGTCATGCAAACAACTAGTCAATTGTCTTCCATGCCCTATGGACGATTATTGCCTATTACTGCTACTTTTCGAGATATCGTCTGCTAAGTCACCTGATATAGCTGCTACCGCGGAAGGATGGCATAGCAGCTATTTCAGGTGACTAAGCAGACGATATCTCGAAAAGTAGCAGTAATAGGCAATAATCGTCAATAGGGCATGGCAGACAATTGACTAGTTGTTTGCATGACATGCTCATCTTTAGCGGCTCGAAATAACATTTCTCAAAAAGTCTAACTAAAGAGCAAGTTGTTGTTGATTATCACTGACTTGTGTTTGTGGGTTCATAATGACTTAATTATTGACTTTGGCCCAAAACTTTTGACAGCATTGTGTGCGTTGATCAATTCTGAGCTCAGGGACATATATTTTATTCAGATTATAAGCATTTGTTTTTCATAAATTTCAGCGCTTTAAAGAGCGCCGGGCCGTCAGTAGAGCGGCGAGGTGACAATTGCCCCTACATCATATGGTTTACTGGCGCATATCTCGAAAAGTAGCAGGGAAAAGCAGCAAAGCACCTATATGGAACGAAAGATGAGTAATTAGAGGCTAGTATAGGATGTTCATTTTTAGCCGCTCGAAATAACGTTTTTATAAAAGTCTATTTAAAAATTTAGATATGATTTTTATTATGGTCTTGCAGCTGCTTACAAAAAGCTAGCTTATCTTGCAAAAAAGCGATGCAATATGTAAGAATGTTGTTGGTACAGTGAACAACAGTGCCCTGAACTAGTCTGACAGAAAAATGCGTTCAAAACGACAACTGGTCAACTAATAAATATCAACTAAAGATTAGCATTAAAATCGGCAAATGTGGTGGCCACTAGCGGGTCTAAATAGTCTTGTGTTTGGTGACAACTGACCACCTCAATTTCGACCTTAGGGCAAAAATGGCATCAGAATCGTATGCTTTGATCAATTTGGGATCGAATGATACGTATTTTGTTCATATTGTGGAAAGTCACTCTTGGGGGTATTTCTAGCGCTTTTCCGGTCCGCCGGCCCAGCGTGCAGTGGCGGTCTCAGCCAACTTCGCCCTAGTGAGGGGGGGGGGGGCATATGTTACCACCCACCTCTAACTCAAACACTAAGAGGGGTAGAAAGACGCGGTAAAAAGCAGTCGATAGCTCTCAATGCGTACGTTTGAAAGTATTTCGGTCATTTTTCACCTTAGAGCAATATTGGGGTCACCAGAGGTCATCAAAGGTCAAAATTTGCCAATTGTCATTATATCTTTCAGAAAACATGCCGCTATCTCAGGAACTATGGTAGCTAGAAAAACGCATGGAACAGCAAACGATAGCTTTTGAACTCTTCTTTTGAAAAGGTCATTATCAATATTGACCTCAGGTCAACGGTTTAGCCTCCAGAGGGCAAAAACTCCAAAAATAGCTGTTTTTACGAAAAGTGTTTTTCGACAATAACTTTCGACTACAAAAAGCCACGACATTTATATTGCCAGAATCGTGTTCCCCTCGCCGAGACGCGTCGAATTAACTCTAATTTATCCTTGAAAGGTCAACTTGAAAATTTGACCTCAGGTCAAGGTCATGACCTGACCGGAAAAGGTCATGTTGCATATCAGTCGATGCGTCTCAACAAGAAAAACACAATGAGACCATCCCCAGCGTTCTATCTCTTTCCAATCGCGAGTTATTGGCAAAAAACTGTTTGTAGCCTCAAGTGACCTCGGATGACCTGTCTAGAGGCTATCAGCAAAAATGACACCTTGGTCATCACGAGTGGACTAAATCATTGTGATTCTGAAATATTTGGACTGTTCCGATGCGTACACACGGATCTAGAGGCATTTTCATTTTTCTCCATTAACTTGTAATTGAAAGGTCACGCCACTGACCTGACCTTAGGTCACGGATATAGAAAATCCGAGATATACAAATTATAGGCGCCCATAACAGCATGCAATTCACCAAGCTTTAAACCTTTCTGACAAACACTGCAGGCTGGACATGATTGCAAACTTTTTTAGGCTTGGTCAGTTAACTTGAGCTGGTGACCTGACCTGACATGACCTGGGGTCAAAAATTTCACACATTGTCCAAAATTGATGTACCAAAAGCTACCCCAAGCGGCGCGGCGCTACGCGCCGCGGTTTTTTATTCACACGCAAAAAACGCGACAGGGTGGTAACATATGCCCCCCCACTGGGGCGAAGGTTAAAACCCGCGCCCCGTAGGGCTACCGGCGGACACTACCATCCGGGGTGGGGGGGGGGGGGCGTTCCGCCCCCCTAAGATCTCGAAAACTTACCAGCCGATTTTCAAAATTCAAACGGCGTTCAATAGCCCCACCGTAGAACTACCCCGTGACCAAATTTCATTGGCCTAGGTCAAACCGATGACGTCACAAGTCAGGTCAAACGTCGGATTTTCAACGTTACAGGCATTTCAAGGAATGTGTTTTGAAATCGAGTAAATTTGTAAGTTATTGAAAACCATCGATGGTATATTGTTCGTCAAACACATACTTTGCTATCTGAGGTCACTGATACCAGGTCAGGTTACAGAGGTCAGGTCACTGGGGGTCACAATATGAAAGTGTCGTATGATGCATGTTTTATGGTCCATTTTACATGAAAAATGCGATTAGGTATGTGGGTCAGGCAGCCTTTGAGGGCAGCTTAGGTTACGTTCTGGTGAAGGTCAGTTCAAGGTCAGGTCAAATTAGGTCAACTTTCCAAGTTAATATTTTTGCATAAGATGGATACCGATTCGATGCAGCTCGTCACGGGGAGTCTAATGGTGGTCTTTGTTTTGCCCTACGTGGTCTACAATTGCCAAAAAAAAAAGAGTATAAATATTTGACGTCACCAGTTTTGAGCATTTTTTTCGCTATAACTTGGCCAAAAAAGAGATATCGATCTGAAATTTGGTATGCAGATTGAAGACGGTAGCTGCTATCATACAGATTACGTTTTTCAAACTAAAAAAAAAAATTTAAGCGCCAATATATCCAAAACATACTTTTTATTTTTTTGGGTCGAAATTCTAAACTTTCACAAATCCGAGATAGCAGTCTTGTAGCACTGTCAATTCTACACCTGTTATGTCTTGATCATTTTTCTGTATCTTCAAAGCTGTAGGCCTGACAGCTCTTCTCCCGAAGCTCTATTTTCGGTAGAAAATGGCAGAACATGACGTCATTCTGACGTCATTTGAGGCCAACCTATCATAGCCTCTGAAAAAATGTTCGGTCACAATGTGTAAAATTGATGCCCGGAGGGGTCCTGAAAGATTAGTGGCGATATCTGCAGCCGCTTAGGACATATCGACGGAAAAGGACAGGGGGGCCGTTTCGCCCCCCCCCCTACAGGGGGCGTGTTAACCCATTAATGCCGCTTGGGTCATATATGACCCAAAAGCAACATCTTAACATTTTTTCTAAATGGAGGCAAGTGGCACTTTGAGGAACTTGTGCGTGTGTTTTGTTGGATTTGTGGGTTCAGCGACGAGCGTCGGAGCCGCATAAAACTCGTGTGAGCTCGTCCACTGAAGTTGCTGGAGCCCAAGACGACGGGACTGCACAGCCGCCGGTCACTGGCAATGGCGCGCCGTCCCAAAAAGTAATATTATGTTATGTTTGAACTTTACTATCTATTGAATGATCGTCCACCTGGCATCTAAATTTGTCTGAAAAAGACATGATGTATATTTTTGCCCTTCTTGTCGCCATCGGATAACTTTTTTTCCTCGATAAATATCCTTGGGTCATAAATGACCCAGCCGGCAATAGTGTTGTCAATTTTCTCGTATGTTGAATACAAGGGAAGCAATTGATGATTATACGATTATAGACATAGGGTAGCATTGCATTAGAACAAACAAAGCTGCAATGAGCACATAGCTGTTTTATTTCTTTAAGGTACAAGAAAAAAAAAACTACAAAAAGACGTTTATATCAGACAAGTATGTACATCAGTTCTGAGTGAAATGTTGATCAATCAGCCTTTCGATTCGATTTCGGGAGCTACTTTTTCGACGAGGTTCACGCTGGTCCAACGACGGTTTTCTACCAGTCTCATCTGCGTTGAGTTACCTCCACATTTCTTTCAGATCCTTCCTACTAAGTACCACTACGCACTACGGCAGAGTCTACATGTGAGTTACATTGCGATTGTGATTAATGCGATTTAGCATCGGTCACATGCGGAAACCATTCTCGCAGAATAGCATTGGCTGCTCTGCGGGTGGTATGTCTCACACTATGAAAGGACCGGAGATGACATGACGCATAGTCTTCAGCTGCATGCTAGTAATTTACACCACGCCATGAGGGTTCCTGAGTCAAATTCGAGTTCAATGCTCGCGGCATGACAGAGTATTCAGTCAAATGCGAAGTTAATGGTACCACGGGGCACAGTCCCTGTAATATTACTAGCATATGAGCATATTACTAGTATATTACTAGTAAATTACCAGCATATGAGCTATCAGTCATCTATGAGTCTATCTATAGTGCGACGGCAGTCACATCCACTGACATCGTGACAGTTGATCCTACGATAGCGGAAAGTCAAATGTGCGACGGCAGTTACAACTTCCATTGATATCGTGACAGTTGATCCTACGATAGCGGAAAGTCATGGTGTTGAAAATGACTTAAGACTGTGACAAATCAAAGTCATAGCTCTGAAAGTCAAATGTCATGACAGTCGCCTGCTTTGTCATGACAGTATCTTCAGACGACCGCTGACTCAGTGTGCCACTCCAGCCATGGTAAACGTCTCGTATCTCCCGTATGTCGGCTGCATCTGATGTGGCGCCAGGTCCCACGGGGTGGTCATGATGCGCCATTTCTGAAATAAATCGCGGTGTAAGCAGGTCTGGTTGTTCTACAGTGCACCTGTAAAAGTTGCATCACTTTTGAAACAGGTGGCACCATTTTTTGTTTGTCATTTTTTTCACAATAGTTAAACAATATTCTTATTGTAGACGATGCACAGTAAGATATAGGAAAAAATGTCAATGACAGCATGATTTTCGAGGCAAACAAGAGTGCACAGTGGGCGCAGGAAATTATATTGAAGAGAAGATTGCAAAGTAGGTACGGAACGTCAAAACCGTCAGTTGTAGCTTGTCCAGTACAGACTATGTGGCATGTCCAGTCCAATCTGTCCCAGTCTTTCCAGTCTGTACAATCTAGTCTGTCCAATCTGCCAAGTCTGCAGGTTCAGTCTGTCCAGTCCAGTCTATACAGCCCAGTCTGAACAGTCCAGTCTAGATATACAGCCCAGTCTGTACAGTCCATCCAGTCCATCCAGTCTGTCCAGACTCCAGTCTGATCCATACCTGTCGCATCGGTCCTGGTCTAGTGAAGAGCAAAACCAACGCCGATATGACGACCAATAGCAGTGAGAGCACAAATGACGTCAGACCAAGAAGATTCATGATTGGATGAACCGAGGCCAAAGAGAGAATCAGTAGCACCTGCCGAATGAAAGAAGAGTCAACGGCACACCCAAGGCTGTGTAAACCAAGAAGAACGCTCCCGACAAAAAAGTGAGGACAAAAATAACATCAAAATCAAGTCATAAACTGAGCGGCCCGTGTTGTAATCGTTACCTCTAACCCTCGCCGGCACAGGCCATTTTGCGTCCTTTGACGGCACAAGGGGGGTTGGTACGACCCCCCTCACGTTTGGCCCCTGATCGAGCTAGAGCTTGGCGGAAAAACGAGCGTGTTGCCCGTCACGAGAGGAAGCCGATGATACCCAATTTTAAGGTCCTAGGTCATCGGGTGACCTTCCAGGTCAGGTCAATGACCCGAAAATCGGGAAAATCGGGACCTGATAGAAAGTCGTAAAGTGTGGCTGCTATGGGGTTTTCCGGGGAGCTGATCACGGATATCGTGTTAGTTTTGATCAGAGATGATGTCTTTAAGCATTTAGACCAGGTCCGGTCAGGTCAGGTCAGGTCAACTGGTAGGGGTCGTGACGGGTATTCGTAATACGTGTCAACTGCCTCTGACAGCTTCGCAACATGTTACGAAGGCACCAAAACTACTTCGTAAATGTTCAAATGGTTGCTAAATTCGAATTCAGCTCCAAAAACTAGCCTAGAAACATGTAAAACTCGAAAAAGTGAAACGAGGTCACCAAAGGTCAATGACCTGACCTGACCCTCAGGTGACCTTGACACCCACCCTAATGCATGGGAGCAACATCAAATCACATGTTTGAACGTTTGAAACCACGAAAAGCTTGCAAACGCGCGGCTAATGCGAACCGACATACGCCGAATCGCGCTTCCGGCCAAACATGGTCTCGGAAAAGATGTCACAGGTCAAAGGTCTTTGGGTCAAGGTCATGAAATTTTCAGGGTAGGTGTACAATTGATCAATGCCAGGGTACTGAAAGTTTTGTTGCGATCGGCCGCTTTTTACGCGAGCTATTCGCGAAAAACTTTAGGGGGATGGGGGTTGCATCAACCCCTGTGCCGGCGAGGACTAACGCTCTGGCCCCCAAAATCGTCATTATCAGCCAATGAGCGTCAAGTATTGACTTACGCTGATTGATGGGATTACTGCATTTGTTGTTTAGAATGTTCACGGTGCTGACAGCGCTAGCGCAAATGTCCCCACTTTACTTAATGTTTAACGGCCGGAGCGCAGCCCCCTCCCCTCGGCACACCAATACAAACGATACATCTTAACCCTCGCCGGACCTATTGGTTTTCTACATACGCGCCGGCCGAGGGGGGGGGGGCGGGTACGACCCCCCCTCGCCGTTTCGCCCCTGGTGGAGCTAGCGCGTCGCGGAAAAAACGAGCGTGTGCGCCGTTACGAGACGCAGAGATTGGTACCCGATTTTAAGGTCCTAGGTCAACCGGTGACCTCTGAGGTCAGGTCAAGTGCCGCAAGGTACGGTTCAGTTTTTGGTGAATAACTTCGCAAAAAACGGCCGCAGAGCGCCGATTTTGGCAGCATCGTGTTCGTCTCGCTCAGGCGAGTCGAATGATATACTTTTTGTCCGGGTCAGGTCAACTTGGGGTGTTGACCTCAGGTCAAGGTCAGGTCAGCACCCCCAGGTCACGAAGTTGGTCGAAAGAGGTCATGTCGCATATCATTCGATTCGGCAGGTCTTCCTGAGTCCATTGGTGGCTTTCCCGACTCGCTAGCTCAATTTGATCAAGAGTTATTGACGAAAAACTAATATGACCTTGATGACGTCATAAATGACGTCACGCAAGGTCAGCATTGCAAAAGTGACGCATCTAACCTTGCAAGGAGTGCATCAAATCACGATTCTGTGTGCTAGAGATAGTTGGAGATCGTTCCCGGCGCCAGAATAGCAGTTTGAATTTTTCCCCATTGACTTATAATGGTGAGGTCACGAAAATGACCTGACCTCATATGACCTTTAGGAAAAATCCGAGATATACAAGTTGTGGGACTCATAATGGATACTAGATCCTGCAAGTTTCATTTCCCTGTGACATCTCCTCTGGCAGTGAGGGCGTTGCGAAGTTGCGACATCTGAAGACCGTGCAGAGGTTCACTTATGACGTCATAGGTCAGTGACCTGACCTGACCCAAAAATGCGGTTGGTGTCAAAAGATCCGGCTTGGATCAAAGGTCAGGTATCCCAAGTTTCAGCTTTCTATCGCCAGCGTGTTTGGAGCTATCGCGAAAAAACCCTATGGGGGGGGGGGCGGCACCCGCCCCCCCCCCCCCCTCGGCCGGCGAGGGTTAAAGTGATCCCATAGACATAAAAATCCAACTCTTCAACTCGACACCAACTAAAAAACTATTTCACTTTTGCAATGCACATCATATCCCGCGCCCTGGTGTGGGTCTGAGCCACCTTCGCCCTGGTGGGGGGGGGGGGGGGCCAAAATGACTCCCCCCCGTCTAACTCGAAAACGAAGAGGGCTAGGAAGACGCGGAAAAAAGCAAACGAAAGCCCATAACAAGTACGTTCGAAAGTATTTCGGTCATTTTTTCGCTAAGGTCAATATTGAGGTCGCTAGAGGTCATCATAGGTCAAATTTCAGTGTTTTCGGTGTTGCCGGACATATTCCGCTGTAGCTCGGAAACTAGAAGAGCTAGAGAGCCGCGGAAAAAAGCAATCGATAGCTCTTTTCAAGCTCTTTCGCCAAGGTTGGTCAGATTTGACCTCAGCTCAACGGTTTGGCCTACAGAGGTCATGCAAGGTCAACTTGGCAAATTTCGTTGAAAATGTTTTTAACTATAGCATGCATTCACGAGAAAATAGAGAAACGATTCATGCACCATCGTGCTTGGCTCGTCGAGACGCGTCGAATGATATATAGTTTGACCTCGAAAGGTCATTTTGAAAATTTGACCTCAGGTCAAGGTCATGACCTTACCGAAATAGGTCATGCTGCATATCATTCGATCCGCATTGACGAGACAAACACGATAAACGTCGAACGGAGTCTCTATCTCTATTCAATAACAAGTAAGTGCAGAAAAACCGCTGGTGACCTCTGGTGACCAGGGAGATGACCTAGCGTGACCTCAGCGAGGTCACAAGCAAATGGTTTCACATGGGCTGTGATTTGCTGACCCAAGACACTTCAATAACGAAATATAGGAACAATCACGCCCGATTTAGCTGAAAAACAACTACTTTTCGATTCTCCCATTGACTTATAATGGGGAGCAGCGATGACCTGACCTGACCTTAGGTCACATTTATAAAAAATCCGAGATAGCCATTTTGTAGAGCTGGGTGACATCTTCAAGTACTGTAAATTTTACATCGATCGGATAAAAGCTGTGCCTTTGAGAGAGCTTTGAACTTTTTTAGAGGTGGTGTCAGTTTTGGTGACCTTGTGACCTGACCTGACCTGACCCGAACCCCCCAAAAAAGGACATGATGTAAAAATGTTGAATAAACAGCTATACAAAGTTTCAGGGCGCTAACTCAAGTGGTTTCTGAGTTATCGCTGAAAAACCACAGGGGGGGCCAAAATGGCCCCCCCCCCCACCAGGGCGAAGGATATGTGCGTTTTCAAAGGTTTGTCTTCTGATAGTAGAGCCGTGTCAACATGTAAAAGGATCATTGCCCCAGGCACCACCATCCGCCACCTGTTGGGTGACGACTCACCCTGGGTTTTATTCGGCAGCATCTTTTCTTACATCCAATCCATCATTTTTCCTGTGATATACTCGTTTTACTAGAACAACGTATCTCAACTAGTTCTAGCCTTCTTCAGTTCGTCAGTTCCCTGTTGACATATCCCCTTTACCAGTAACAGCGCTATGGGCGCAAAATGACCACCGCAGTCGACGCGCCCGTAAACCCTAATAAACAAAACAAACAAACCATATGCAGTAGCATCATCCCGTTCCTTACCATCAACACAATCGGTGTGATAATTCCCCAGAACAGCAGCGAACAGAACCCACCATCATACCCACTGACGTCATAAAATAACATACCCACTGACGTCATAAAATTCCTTACCGTCAAACCAATCGGTGTGATAATTCCCCAGAACAGCAGCGGGTAGGGACATCCGCAGAACCTGCCCTGCATGGCCGACCAGCACGTCTGGAATCGTCGAGCTCCGAACACGGCAGCGATGGCGGCACATTCGAGGATACAGATAAGGATCATGGTGAAGTTCCCGAAAACTGCCTGTCCCGCTCGAGTCACAGTAGTCCAGCCGTTCTGTGAAAAGAAAAGAAAAATGAAGCTGAAGAGTGCTGTGTGGAGATACCGATTGGATACCAACTTTTGTGTTCACCGATACCAAAGTGATACCAGTTTGGTATTTGGTCGGTATGCCAATCCTTCTTTATGGTGTTGGTGTACGGCTGTATGTTGTAGGTTAGGTTAGGTTAGGTTACAAATGATTTCTTATTTACCAAATGAAATGAAAAATAAAGAATGCAAATTAATCCGGATCCGACCCCCTCCCCCTCCAATTTTCTGGAATAACTATCCAGCCGCTTTCGCTAACAATTTTAAACTTCGTACGCCTTTTCTCCATCATCAATTTGACGTCTTTGGTCAAATTTCATTGATGTCATTTTCATTTAAGCTCATTTCGATTTCATTTCAAATTTCATTTTCATATCAAGTTTCATTGATGTAACTAAATGGTTTTTTTCTTAAAAAAGGTAAATGTTTGTAAATTGCGTTCAAATTTGGCACACCGCTAGCGACCGGTTAGAGGGGTGCTTTGCACAAGCCCGTTGGAAGTACCCTCTCGCCATTCCGCATGTGCAGGGCTCACTATCTCGCTTGCTCGTTCTTCGCCCAAAAGGCGTTTTACTGGCATCTAACCTAACCTAACCTAACAACTAACCTACCCTAACCTATTCTAACCTGACCTAGCCTAAAACCTGCAACATACAACATACAACACAAAACAACAAACCTGCCACCTAAACCGCAGTTCCTAGCCAACCAAATATAAAGTTTAGTGCACGCATGTGGTGGTGCAGTAATTTTATCATACCTTGTTGCAGTATCCAATGCTGTAGCCGAGCCAAGGGAGCCCGAACACCGCGGCCAGAGCGGGCTTTCGAAGCAGCTGGCGAAATCTGAAAATCATAGAGAAAAATTATCAAAACAACAATCGTTTACTGTCCATCATTAGTATAACCCTCGCCGGCCGAGGGGGGGGGGCGGCTGCCGCCCCCCCACAGGGTTTTTTCGCGATGGCTCCGAACACGCTGGCGATAGAGAGCTGAAACTTGGCATACCTGACCTTTGATCCAAGCCGCATCTTTTGACACCAACTGCATTTTTGGGTCAGGTCAGGTCACTGACCTATGACGTCATAAGTGAACCTCTGCACGGTCTTCAGATGTCGCAACTTCGCAACGCCCTCACTGCCAGAGGAGATGTCACAGGGAAATGAAACTTGCAGGATCTAGTATGCATTATGAGTCTCACAACTTGTATATCTCGGATTTTTCCTAAAGGTCATATGAGGTCAGGTCATTTTCGTGACCTCACCATTATAAGTCAATGGGGAAAAATTCAAACTGCTATTCTGGCGCCGGGAACGATCTCCAACTATCTCAAGCACACAGAATCGTGATTTGATGCACTCCTTGCAAGGTTAGATGCGTCACTTTTGCAATGTTGACCTTGCGTGACGTCATTTATGACGTCATCAAGGTCATATTAGTTTTTTGTCAATAACTCCCGATCAAATTGAGCTAGCGAGTCGGGAAAGCCACCAATGGACTCAGGAAGACCTGCCGAATCGAATGATATGCGACATGACCTCTTTCGACCAACTTCGTGACCTGGGGGTGCTGACCTGACCTTGACCTGAGGTCAACATCCCAAGTTGACCTGACCCGGACAAAAAGTATATCATTCGACGCGCCTGATCAAGGCGAACACGATGCTGCCAAAATCGCGGCTCTGCGGCCGTTTTTTGCGAAGTTATTCACCAAAAACTGAACCGTACCTTGGGGCACTTGACCTGACCTCAGAGGTCACCGGTTGACCTAGGACCTTAAAATCGGATACCAATCTCTGCGTCTCGTAACGGCGCACACGCTCGTTTTTTCCGCGACGCGCTAGCTCAACCAGGGGCGAAACGGCGAGGGGGGGTCGTACCCGCCCCCCCCCCCCCTCGGCCGGCGCGTATGTAGAAAACTAATAGGTCCGGCGAGGGATAACTTGCAGTGTGTTCTTATGTTCTCAAAGACGCACACATTTCTCAGGTAGGTACAGTCCAAAGCAGAAGTAATGTGCGGTTTCAGTCATTGGTATGTTCTGCTTCTGAAGCTTAGGAACGATTAGCTAGACTACAATAAAACTTTGAATGTTGCTTACATGTATCGTCACCCTTGCTGCCTTGCAGCTGCAACGTTTTCCATTGGAGCCTTCTTTTCGATCACTCCGCCTTAAAAAATCGTCCGTCAAAGCCATCCGTTGAGATTGGTAAAACCGCACATTACTTTAGCGGTGGGCTGAACCTATGTTGCTTGATGCAACAAGTAAAAGACCTTTGCAAAAAGCGACAGAGAACCGTTGATGGGATATTCTCTTTAACCCTCGCCCGCACCTGCCATTTTACCATCCTAGAACGCACATGAGGGAGGGGGGGGGGTACCACCCCCCGCGCCATTTCGTTCCTGTTGGAGATAGAGCTTCGCAGTAAGGACCAGGGCTGCGGAGTCGATGGATTTTCGGCGACTCCGACTCAGACTCCGACTCCGGCTTTCAAAAACC
The DNA here is from genome assembly GCF_019059575.1 of Amphibalanus amphitrite. Classification (NCBI taxonomy): domain Eukaryota; kingdom Metazoa; phylum Arthropoda; class Thecostraca; order Balanomorpha; family Balanidae; genus Amphibalanus; species Amphibalanus amphitrite. The sequence goes on from NW_024883894.1 coordinate 31,302, forward strand.
AGCTCCGACTCCGACTCCGACTCCGGGCAGAATTGTCGACTCCGACCGACTCCAACTCCCGACTCCAACTCCGCAGACCTAGCAGGGCTGCGGAGTCGACAGATTTTCGGTGACTCCGACTCCGACTCCGGCTCGGGTTTCTAAAATCGACTCCGACTCCGACTCCGACTCCGGTCACAACTGTCGACTCCGACCGACTCCGACTCCGACTCCGACTCCGACTCCGCAGCCCTGGTAAGGACCATAAAGATTCTTTGGGAAGAGACAAATCCAATGATACCCAGTGTTACATTCTCAGGTCAGTCATTGACCTTCAAGGCCAGGTCAAACTAAAAAAGGTTGCTGTTTTGGGTAACCGTTGGATATCAAGTGCGCTGCTCATCATACACCGATGACGATGCCGAATTCTGGTGCCCAGGCAGCTAAAACCTGTTTGGCCCACTATCCGACCAGGTTTTTGTTGCTGAGGTCATTTCAAGTCAAGTTAGCCCATAGCCAACGCAAGATATTTGATATTTGTCATTTGGGTCATGACATGACCTGAAGAAAAAGGTCATGTATGTATCGTGTCAGACATTATGATATTTATTCACTGCCATGACTGTGGTTTCAGCAGTCCATACAGCTACGCAAAAGCAGCTAATCAGGACACAAACCAGGTAACAAGGTCATATCTCCGAAACCAAAAACGACAGAAACTTGAAATTTTCAGTGGACATCAAGAAAGGATAGAGGGGCAGCTATACGAAAGATCAGGCTTCTAGCTCTAAAAAAATGCTGAGTGCAGAGCAGAAAAACTACCTGGGGGTGGCAGCCCCCCATGTGCGGGCGAGGGTTGAAAAATTGGACTATAGGAATTGACGCATTCAAAACTTGTGCACTTTTTAAACACCTTATTAACTATAGGAACATCTAAAAATATGCAGGGCAGCATATTTGAGTTGTACATTAATGAGCATTAGCATTCAGACACAATGTATACGATAATGTGTTTCATACCTGGGCGTTTGAGGCAGCAGATCCCAGACTGCCATGACTGTGGTTTCAGCAGTCCATACAGCTACGCAAAAGCAGCTAAGCAGGACACAAACCAGGTAACAAGACGTCCAAAATCCACCCGCAGAAGTGTGCAGCAGAAGAACCTCGGTCGCCATGGCAACCACTTCGACGCCACCTGAAAAATGGTCGAACGTTTTAAAGAGGCGAACTGTTCTTAGAGAAGATAGATAGTGTTTCGGCATAAAGATTAGCTTTAGCGTACTATGGGCAAATCATTGTTTTGTTTAAAAAGAAAATATCGACAGAAATAGGGACAGCCCGATGGTGTCGATGCCTAATAATTCTCATTCCATCATTAGGTTCGCATTGCCAAATGACAAATCACTACCATTCACATCCATTTTTGTTTTTGTTCTCAAATGACACTTACCCGTAAGCACATCCCCGAGATCCCTTCCGGTTGCATGAGCCAGCGCCCCCGTCATTCCAAGAGCAGTGATGGCTGAAAAAAAAACAGAAATGGCCTACTTACGGAAGATCCTGTAGTTTGTGTAATGATTTGAGACATTGCCAAATTGTAAAAAAAAAAAAACAGAAAAATAACAACCAAACATTACCTAAAGTTCGTTTTTTCTAAGTTCGACCCTCACTGTAAACGTCTCTTTGAACACAGCACGAGAATTGGTAGCTGAATTACTGAAAAAAAACTCGGCGCAGAATGATTTTGCAGACGATCAATTGTAACGATATTGTTTCTACCTGGCTCCTTTTTCCCAGACTCACTGCTCGACATTTGCAACCCCACAAGGATCGAGGACTTGTCAGGAACTATAACTCAACTGATTAATAAATCGCACGGCGTTCAAGGTAACAGTATATCAAAAACTAAAGCTCTCCCGCTCCTCTCTCTGTCTCTGTCTCTGTCTCTGTCTCTGTCTCTGTCTCTGTCTCTGTCTCTGTCTCTGTCTCTGTCTCTGTCTCTCTCTCTCTCTCTCTCTCTCTCTCTCTCCTCTCTCTCTCCTCCTCTCTCTCTCTCTCTCTCTCTCTCTGTCTGTCTGTCTGTCTGTCTGTCTGTC